>NC_083589.1:60303881-60426381 GCF_027579695.1 Neoarius graeffei | reverse complement strand
GAACAGGAATAAAAACCTGGTTAGTTTTCTTCCTCAGTCATGGTCTCGAATGGTACATACGTAAGTACACGATTTGAGACACAACCCTAGCTTGCCCTAGCAAAGACAGAAGGATGGGGAATTTTGTCCAATTTTATTGCTGACCTATGCTCGTGCAACATGTCAGGCTCATATATACAGTGCTGAGCGTAAAAGAATACACCCCCTTTGAAAAGTAAGATTTTAAACAATATCTCAATGAACACAAACAATTTCCAAAATGTTGACAAGACAAAGTTTAATATAACATCTGTTTAACTTATGACAGGAAAGTAAGGTTAATAATATAACTTAGATTACACATTTTTCAGTTTTACTCAAATTAGGGTGGTGCAAAAATGAGTACACCCCACTGAAAGTCTCTGGAGCAAAGCTAAATTGTAGACTACAAATCTCATCTCATCTCATTATCTGTAGCCGCTTTATCCTGTTCTACAGGGTCGCAGGCAAGCTGGAGCCTATCCCAGCTGACTACGGGCGAAAGGCGGGGTACACCCTGGACAAGTCGCCAGGTCATCACAGGGCTGACACATAGACACAGACAACCATTCACACTCACATTCACACCTACGCTCAATTTAGAGTCACCAGTTAACCTAACCTGCATGTCTTTGGACTGTGGGGGAAACCGGAGCACCCGGAGGAAACCCACGCGGACACGGGGAGAACATGCAAACTCCGCACAGAAAGGCCCTCGCCGGCCACGGGGCTCGAACCCGGACCTTCTTGCTGTGAGGCGACAGCGCTAACCACTACACCACCGTGCCGCCCCTAGACTACAAATGTCTAATTTAACAAGAATACAATCACAGGTGAGTCTAATTAGTCATTACACAGGTGTCCAGCAGACAGTTGACTATAAAAGGTTGTTACTTAAAGAAAACCCCTTCCCATCTCATGCTGTCAGCAATGGCACCACATGGAAGAGAAATGACACGACCTGAGAAAGAAAATAATTTCTTTACACCACAAAGGTGAAGGCTGCAAGAAGATCAGCAAAGCTTTACTTATCAGTCAGAATACTGTAGCAAAAGTGGTACAAAAATTTAAGAAAGATGGAACTGCAGCCATCTCACAGAGACGTCCAGGTCGTCCACGGAGGTTAACACCTCGACAGGAGCGTCTTCTGATGAGAAGGGTTGAAGAAAATCGTCATGCAAGTTCACTGCAGTTACAGTTGTGCTCATAAGTTTACATACCCTGGCAGAATTTTTGCTTTCTTGGCCTTTTTTCAGAGAATATGAATGATAACACAAAAACGTTTTTCCCCACTCATGGTTAGTGGTTGGGTGAAGCCATTTATTGATAAACAACTGTGTTTTCTATTTTTAAATCATAATGACAACAAAAAACATCCAAATGACCCTGATCAAAAGTTTACATAACTCAGTTCTTAATACCGTGTATTGCCCCCTCTAACATCAATGATGGCCTGAAGTCTTTTGTGGTAGTTGTGGATGAGGCTCTTTATTTTCTCAGATGGTTAAGCTGCCCATTCCTTCTTGGCAAAAAGCCTCCAGTTCCTGTAAATTCCTGGGCTGTCTTGCATGAACTGTGCGCTTGAGATCTCCCCAGAGTGGCTCAATGATATTGAGGTCAGGAGACTGAGATGGCCACTCCAGAACCTTCACTTTGTTCTGCTGTAGCCAATGACAGGTCGACTTGGCCTTGTGTTTTGGATCGTTGTCATGTTGGAACGTCCAAGTATGTCCCATGCGCAGCTTCTGGGCTGATGAGTGCAAATTTGCACCTGCAGTATTTGCTGATAACATGCTGCATTCATCTTTCCTTCAACTTTGACCAAGTTTCCTGTGCCTTTGTAGCTCACACATGCCCAAAACATCAGCGATCCACCTCCGTGCTTTACAGTCGGAATGGTGTTCCTTTCATCATAGGCCTTGTTGACACCTCTCCAAATGTGACGTTTATGGTTGTGGCCAAAAAGTTCAATTTTGGTCTCATCACTCCAAATGACCTTGTTCCAGAAGTTTTAAGGCTTGTCTCTGTGCTGTTTGGCGTATTGTAGGCGAGATACTTTGTGGCATTTGCTTGGTTTTAACAGAGCCCCTGATTTTCCATTTGTTAATCACAGTTTGAACACTGCTGACTGGCATCATCAATTCCTTGGATATCTTTTTGTATCCCTTTCCTGTTTTATACAGTTCAACTACCTTTTCCCGTAGATCCATTGACAATTCTTTTGCTTTCCCCATGACTCAGAATCCAGAAACGTCAGTGGCTGGATGAAAGATGCAAGAGTCTGTCTGGATCCTAGAAACTCACTCAGCTTTTATGCACACACACTGATTACAAGCAAACAGATCACAGATCACACCTTTAGTAGCCATTCAAACCCATTTGTGTCAACTTCTGTGCATGTTATCAGGCCAAAATCACCAGGGTATGTGAACTTTTGATCAGGGTCATTTGGGTAGTTTCTGTTGTCATTATGATTTAAAAAGAGAAAACACAGTCGTTTGACAATAAATGGTTTCACCCAACCACTAAGCATGAGTGGAAAAGATGTTTTTGTGTTATCATTCATATTCTCTGAAAAATGGTCAAAGAATCATAGATTCTGCCAGGGTATGTAAACTTATGAGCACAACTGTATTTAAAGAAGTAGAAAGCCAAACTGGGGTGACTATTTCCCATGACACAATACGGCGTACACTGCAGAGGAATGGCATGCATGGATGCCATCCACGAAAGAAGCCTCTCCGAAAGCCCAGGCACAAAAAAGCCCACCTAGAGTTTGCCAGGGCCCATGCTGACAAAGATGAAGACTACTGGGACTCTATACTCTGGAGTGATGAGACCAAGATAAATGTTTTTGGAACTGATGGCTTCAAAACTGAATGGCATCGCAAAGGTGAAGAATACAAAGAAAAATGCCTGGTGCCTACAGTGAAACATGGTGGTGGCAGTGTCCTTATGTGGGGCTGCATGAGTGCTGCTGGTGTCGGGGAGCTGCATTTCATTGATGGCATCATGAATTCACAGATGTATTGCTCTGTACTGAAAGAGAAGATGCTACCATCACCCCGTGCCCTTGGTCATCGTGCACTTTTCCAACATGACAATGATCCTAAACACACATCTAAGGCCACTGTTGGATTTCTGAAGAAGAACAGGGTGAAAGTGATTCAGTGGCCAAGTATGTCTCCTGATCTGAACCCAATCGAACACCTATGGGGAATTCTGAAGAGACAAGTTCTCACTCTCCATCCAGCCACTAAAATAGGTCATTGTTGAAGAATGGAAAAAGATTGATGTTGCAAAATGTCGCCAACTTGTTCATTCCATGCCTAGAAGACTTGGTGCTGTCATTAAAAATCATGGAGGCCATACAAAGTACTAGATGTAGTAGTTTTTGTTGTGGGGTGTACTCATTTTTGCACCACCCTAATTTGAGTAAAACAGAAAAATGTGTAATCTAAGTTATATTATTAACCTTACTTTCACGTTATAAGTTAAACAGATGTTATATTAAACTTTGTCTTGCCAACATTTTGGAAATTGTTTGTGTTCATTGAGATATTGTTTAAAATCTTACTTTTCAAAGGGGGTGTACTCTTTTATGCTGAGCACTGTATATATAAAGTATATGGTAGTGTTTCTCACTGGGGGTGCATAAGCGTACTTTTGGCGCCGGTCCCAAGCCTGGATAAATTGGAGAGGGTTGCGTCAGGAAGAGCATCCAGCGTAAAACTGTGCCATATCTAACATACGGAATGAAAAGAGAAATACCATACCGGATCGGTCGGGGCCCGGGCTAACAACGACCGCCTTTGGCACTGTTGGTCAACAGGGTGCCGGTGGAAAGTGTGCTACTGTTGCGCCAAAACACAGAAGGAGAAAGAGAGGGGGAGGCGTGTTAGGAGAGAGCGTGAAAGATGGAAGGGAAGGAGCTTAGAATTGAGGGTAGGAACACTGAATGTGGGAACATTGACTGGCAGAGCGAGAGAGTTAGCAGGTATGATGGAAAGAAGGAAGTTGGACATTTTGTGTGTGCAGGAGACGAGGTGGAAAGGAAGCAAGGCCAAGAACACTGAAGATGGATGCAAGTTGTTTTATTATGGAGTGGATGGAAAGAGAAATGGCGTTGATATTGTTTTGAGGGAAGAGGTGGTCAACACTGTGATTGATGTGAAGAGGGTGTCAGATAGAGTGATAGGCATGAAGTTGGAGATTCAAGGAGTGGTAATCAATGTTGTGTGTGCGTACGCCCCACAGGTTGGATGTGAGAATGAAGAGAAAGAGTCTTTCTAGGAAAAGATGGATGAAGTAGTAGAAAGTATACCAAGGGAGGAGCGCGTGCTGATAGGAGCAGATTTCAATGGACATGTTGGCGAGGGAAACAGAGGAGATGAGGGCGTGATGGGCAGATATGGTGTAAGAGAGAGAAATGTGGAAGGGCAAATGGTGGTTGATTTTTCAGAGAGGATGAATTTGGCAGTAGTCAATACATACTTCGAGAAGAAAGAGCAGCACAGGGTGACGTTTAAGAGTGGAGGAAGATCTACACAGGTGAACTACATACTCTGCAGAAGGGTAACCTGAAGGAGATTGGAGACTGTAAAGTGATGGCAGGGGAGAGTGTAGCTAGACAACATCAAGTGGTCGTGTGCAGGATGAGCTTGAAAGTGAAAAAGAGGAGGCGTGAAATAGTGGAGCCAAACATTAAGTGGTGGAAACTAAAAGAGGTTGAACATCAGAAGGAGTTTAGGGAAGAAATGAGACGAGCATTGAGTGGTCATGGAAGTCTGCCGGAAGATTGGAATATTACTGCTGTACTAGTAAGAGAGGCAGCAAGGAAGGTGCTAGGGTGGTCATCGGGAAGGAGGAAGGAAGACAAGGAGACATGGTGGTGGAACAAAGAAATGCAGGAAATTATAAAAGAGAAGAGGCTAGCAGAGAAGAATTGGGATGAGCAGAGAGACGAGGAAAGCAGGCGGTTATACAGAGAGACGAGACAGAAGGCAAAAAGAGCGGTAGCAAAGGCGAAAGCAGATGCATACCAGGAGTTGTACGAAAGACTGGAGACCAAAGAAGGAGAGAAAGACCTGTACAGACTAGCTAGGCAGAGAAACAGGGAAGCGAGGGATGTACAGCAGGTAAGAGTGATGAAAGATGTAAATGGAAATGTGCTGACAAAGAGAGTGTATTAAGAAGGTGGAAAGAGTACTTTGAGGATTTATTAAATGAGGAGAATCCAAGAGAGAAAAGGTCAGAATCGTTGGAGACGGTAAATCAAGAAGCAGAGTTGGTTAGTAAGGATGAGGTGAGGGCAGCCATGAAAAGAATGAAGACTGGGAAAGCAGTCGGACCAGACGCTATCCCGATTGAGGCTTGGAGATGTTTGGGTGAGACGGTTGTGGAGTTCCTAACGAGATTGTTTAATAAGATCCTAGAGAATGAGAAGATGCCAAATGAATGGAGAAAGAGTGTGCTAGTCCCAATATACAAGAATAAGGGAGATGTACAGAGCTGCAGTAATTACAGAGGAATAAAATTGATGAGCCACACCATGAAGCTATGGGAAAGGGTATTGGAAGCGAGATTGAGAAGAGAGGTAGTAATCCGTGAACAGTAGTACGGGTTTATGCCAAGGAAGAGCACATCGGATGCAATTTTTGCTTTAAGAATGTTAATGGAGAAGTACAGAGAAGGCCAGAGAAAGCTACACTGTGTGTTTGTAGACCTGGAGAAGGCATACGATAGAGTGCCGAGAGATGAGTTATGGTATTGTATGAGAAAGAGTGGAGTGAATGAGAAGTATATCAGAGTGGTGCAAGACATGTATGAGAACAGTGAAACAGCAGTGATGTGTGCAGTTGGAACGACTGAATGGTTCAAGGTGAAGGTGGGACTCCATCAAGGATCTGCTTGGAGTCCTTTTTTGTTTGCCATAGTGATGGATAGCTTGACGGACGAAGTGAGGCAAGAGTCACCATGGAACATGATGTTTGCGGATGATATTGTGATATGTGGTGAAAGTAGAAAGGAGGTTGAGTCGGGTTTGGAGAGATGGAGGTATGCATTGGAACGAAGAGGAATGAAGGTGAGCAGGAGCAAAACAGAATACATGTGCATCAATGAGAATGGGGATGAGAGTGTAGTGAAGATGCAAGGAGCAGACGTAAAGAAAGTTGGTGAATTCAAGTACCTGGGGTCAACTGTGCAGGAAAATGGGGGCTGCGATAGTGAGGTGAGAGAGAGAGTGCAGGCAGGGTGGAGCAGTTGGAGAAGGATTTCGGGAGTCATTTGTGATAGGAAAGTCCCAGCAAAAGTGAAAGGTAAGATGTATAAGACAGTAGTGAGAGCAGCTGTGATGTATGGATTGGAGACCGTACCCTTAACGAAGAAACAGGAGGCAAAGTTGGAGGTGGCGGAGTTGAGGATGTTAAGGTTTGCGATGGGAGGTTGGACAGGATAAGGAACGAGCACATCAGAGGGACAGCACATGTGGAGAGCTTGGGAATGAAGCTAAGAGAGATGAGACTGAGATGGTATGGGCACATCCTGAGAAGAGATGCAGAGCATGTTGGAAGGAGAATGTTGAGGATGGAGCTGCCATGCAAATGAAAACGAGGACGGCCAAAGAGGAGATACATGGATGTGGTGAGAGAGGACATGAAAGTGGCAGGTGTGGTAGAGAAGGATGTGGAGGACAGGGAGCAATGGAGACGAAAGATCCGCTGTGGCGACCCCTAATCGGGGGCAGCCAAAAGAAGAAGAAGATGGTAGTGTTTCTGAACCACTGAGCCCCAAAGTGCCATCTAGTGGCTCGCGATTTTTTTTCAAGTTGAAGCTAATTTTTACTGGTAGTAGGGTGCACTTGCTGGGTTGCATCCAATGTCACATCCGCCTCATTAAGCTACGGTCACACTACAGCTCGCGATGCCTTACAAGGGGTTATCGTACGAGGGATTTCGGTGGCGATGCATGCCGATATACATGTGAGCTAAAAGTTACACAGCAGGTGAACACTTTACTGTCACGCCTTTGCACGCTTGAGTCTGGAGCGTCTCGAGTGGCCTTGGGACCCGGTTGTTATAGGAAACACCTGATACTGATTTGAGTGCAGTTAGCAAGTGCAGATATGGACGCTGTTTTCACAGAGGCTTTGTGAAGTATTATCATCACTGTTGTGTTTGTTTCTAGCCATGTTTATAACGCTGTTTAAATATTCTGCTTTACTTTCGTTTGTGTTTTGTTTTTATAAATATCACGCCTGCTAATAAACACTCTTCCTGCACTTAGATCCCTCTACCGCCATCTATCTTGTAGTGTCGTGATCCCCAGGTCTTTAACCCAGCCACATATAAAAAGTTGTTCTCCTCCAGGCTCTTCCAGGTTTCCATCTGTGTGTCCGTGTAGAACGATGCCTGCAGCACCAGGGAGTTTGAGATGTCGGGGAACTCAACAGATGGATAATTTTCCAACTCGTAGGAAAAATCCTTCTTTGTTAGCGTGTAAGGATCGAATCCCATTGAGTGGTTTCTATAGTCACTTCTTTTGAGTGAACAACTTGGTTTTAATAACTTGCTTGTTTGCTGAACACAAACATGGCAATAAGTTTTTGTGTTAATGGACCAGACTCCACTTTTGGATCATTAATCCCTTTTGGCTGAGAACGACCTGTATGCATGGGTTCGGCTTCTGGCTCATCCACACAGTTTTAAATACAAGACCTACAATTAAGAAGTTTGTTTTTATTGCATTTATTTAATTCCTGGGCTCCCATCTGTAACGGGGAATGATGTTGGATCCCATTTATACACTTTACAATAGAGTATTAGATTCTAATAGAATAGACGAGCCAAAATAATTGGGGATCTTTTTAAATGGGCCCCAACTTGTTACAAGAATGAATATGTGGGCCTTAAGGTAGAAAAGGTTGAGAACCCCTGGTATATAGTATACACATGTAGGTGCCCACATACAGTACTTTTGGACATATCTGTAGCCATGATTGACAGTTTCTTGACCCTCCTCCCCGATGACACACGAGGACCTGAATAATGATTTGTGGGGGTCAAACTCAGTTTTGCCAGTCTCCTGACTAAAACATGGCAAGAATTTATGGCACTGTGATCGTCTAATCTGACATGGTGTCTATTGTGGAAGACAAAACTATGATGCAGTCTGATCCCAGCATGAAGAAGTTTAGGTCAGAGCATGGGGTTGGCCATGATACGACACCACCTGAGCAGATAGAGTGGTGGTGCTGGGGCTTGAACTTATAAGCCCTCAACCACTGAGACACCAATCTGGTGGTGGGTTAATTGGGACGTGGTGGAACTGGGCATTCACAAAACTACAGCAATTATCGGAGGGACCAGAATGTCAAGTCGTGTCAAGTTTGTTTGGATCATGCTTTTAACAATAAACATTGTCCCAAAGCAGCTTTATAGAATTTGAATGACTTAAAACATGAGCTAATTTTATCCCGAATCTATCCCCAATGATGAAGCCTGTGGCGATGGTGGCAAAGAAAAACTCCCTCAGACGACATGAGGAAGAAACCTCGAGAGGAACCAGACTCAAAAGGGAACCCATCCTCATTTGGACAACAACAGACAGCATGACTATAACATTAACAGTTTTAACATGAAGTCAGTTTCGTTGATGTTATAAACTCTTCATTGATGGAAACTTGAGTGCAAAACTGTTCATGACAACTGCAGTCCTAAAGATAGCAAGTCAACTGTAGTCCTCATGGAGCCGTCCTCCACAGGAGCGATGTGATGAGACTCCGACCAGACGCAGGGCACCAGGATGGATCAGGCAGGCCCGAGGAGCTCTATAACAGCTCAGTCATAGAGCTAGATCAATCTGTGATCAATTTACCAGCTTTATTTCTGACAATAACGCTGGATCATAAAAACGTGCTATAAATTCCGTGAACGTTTTATGTCTTGATGAAGTAGTGAATACAGAATCCACAAAATGCAAAGGAAGATATGTTTAAGATTTAAAAAACGAGACATTTGAGTGTCATGAGACCAATATGTGTTTATATTGTTTGTCTGAGTGTTTAGTCTATGTCTAGTTCTTATCTAGAGTGTTTATGCTGTTTATATTGTTTGTTTTTTCAATTATTCTATTTTTATTTATTGCATTGCCTGTTTGGACCGTGGGTCAGAGAGGACTGAAATTTCATCTGTGCTGTATGTTGAGCATGTAAAGCATATTTGACAATAAAGTTGACTTGACTTTATAGCACATTTTTATGATCCAGCGTTATTGTCAGGAATAAAGCTGGTAAATTGATCACAGATTGATCCAGAATGTCCCAGAGAAGATACCGGAGACCTTGCGGAAGCCACGCTCGGAAGCCCTGAGCTGGATTTGAGAGAGAGAGAGAGAGAGAGAGAGAGAGAGAGAGACCTCCCCAGGATTTGGATGTGGGTTGTTTTACAATCAGGGTACAAAGTTTGTGTCACAGGGGTCCAAAATTCAAATTGATTCAAACTGGTTCTTGTACCAGTTTTTAAGTGAAGGACAAGTTAAAGAACAGATTTCAGGTCATTTTTTGACATGTGTGTGTGTATGGTAGTTTTGTGTAATCTGCTATAAGATAAAGAAGATTAAGCGTAGCTTTAAGCAGGGCTGGGAGAAACAAATGAAGTGATTCTCGGAGAGGACTTTTTTTTCTGACAATTCAGAATCCACTAATTCCATAGTGCTTTTAAATATAAGGCTGTAAGCTTTGTGTTAGTTGTCTCTAATATTTATGTCCCGATATCTTGACCACATTTTAGGATGAAAATAATCATTTTAGATACGTTATTTTATATTGAAAAATTAGCTGTCTCAGAGAGGACATTTTGTTGACACAATTACAGACTAATTTGATCAAAAACTTACTGGCATTCAACATTAAAACTTAACTAATGTTTCCAATGATATGGAACCAAATATGTGTTTTATGGTATAAAGAATGATTTAAGTGCATCCCTTTTGGAGCTACCTGTGGTCAAAAAAGCACTTTTTCTAAATGACACGAGTAATTTTGCTAAATAATATATATATTGCCATACATTCACCAAAAATAACCTTATCACCATTTTTTTTTGCATGGTAAATAGAGCTATCACAGGGCTACAATAAACAACCGAGTTTATTTAGTCAAGCCTTTTGATATTGAAGGTAATGAGTGTTAAATGTGATGTTTAGCTTGCGCACCCTGACTGTAAAACAGCCCGTGTCAGAATGGTGTTCCTAATAAAGTGGGCGGTGAGTGTGTTTCCTGCTCTGCTTCAGGACTCACTTCCTCCAGCGCAGCGCGCGCACCACGTCACTGCGGCCGCAGAGCAGCTGATCTACACTCCATCTCACACGCGGCCATCCCGGAAGTGGCGGTTTGGAAAGCAGCGGCGCCGAGCGTCCTGATTGGCTACTTGGGACGGCGTGAAAGCGGAAGTAGGAGTGTGTCGGCCCGAAAATAAAGACAGTCGGAGTGATCGTCCTGATGTCCCGGAAGCCCTGACGGTGAGAAATGGGGGGCAGCAACAGCGCGCGCCGTGTGTCCTTCGAGACCGATGAGAACGAGAACGTGACGGTGGTGAAGGGCGTCAGGGTGAGACACGCACACACACCTGTCTCACTCTCTCTCACACACACCTCTCTCACTCTCTCTCACCTCACTCTCACATCTGAAGCAGTGAACACACGCACACACTCAGAGCAGTGGGCAGCCACACCAGAGCGCCCGGGGAGCAGTCAGGGGTTCGGGCAAGGACAAGGGCACCTCAGCCCAAGGCCGCCCCATGTTAACCTACTGCATGTCTTTGGACTATGGGGGAAACCGGAGCACCCGGAGGAAACCCATGCAGACGCAGGGAGAACATGCAAACTCCACACAGAAAGGGTTCAAACCCAGAACCTTCTTGCTGTGAGGCAACAGCACTAACCACTACGCCACCGTGCCACCACTCTAGCCGCTTTATCCTGTTCTACAGGGTCGCAGGCGAGCTGGAGCCTATCCCAGCTGACTACGGGCGAAAGGCGGGGTACACCCTGGACAAGTCGCCAGGTCATCACAGGGCTGACACATAGACACAGACAACCATTCACACTCACATTCACACCTACGCTCAATTTAGAGTCACCAGTTAACCTAACCTGCATGTCTTTGGACTGTGGGGGAAACCGGAGCACCCGGAGGAAACCCACGCGGACACGGGGAGAACATGCAAACTCCGCACAGAAAGGCCCTCGCCGGCCCCGGGGCTCGAACCCGGACCTTCTTGCTGTGAGGCGACAGCGCTAACCACTACACCACCAGTCACTCAGTGTTTTTTGTTTTTCGCACCATTCTGTGTAAACTCTCGAGACTGCTGTGTGTGAAAACCCCAGGAGGAGATCAGCAGTTTCTGAAATACTCAAACCAAAAATACTCATCTGGCTCAAACCAACACCCATACCACAGTGAAAGAAAGTCACACTTTCTTTGAGATCACAATTTTTCCTATTCTGATGTTTGAACTTCGTGAACGTTAACTGAACCCTTGATTTGGTATCTGTGTGATCTGATGCATCGTGCTGCTGTTGCGTGATCGGCTGATTAGAGAACTGCATCAAACAAACAGCAGGTGGATGTCCGTGTTGTAGTCGAGTCACTAAACCTCGAGTCTTAGTCCAGTCTCGAATCCCCAGTGTTCAAGTCAGTCCAAGTCGAGTTCAACACAAGCCCCGCCCACTATCAACAGGGCAATGAACATACTGTAGCTTGTCACTTCCTTCTCTGGGTGGAGTCTTACTAAATGGCGATTGAAGTTCGAGGTCGTCCCCATCGTCTCCTAGATAGTTCTTCTCCATATGGAACACACAGCAGTGCATTTTTTCCCCACTGCACAAGAAGTCTGTATAAGCAAAACGGACAATCCTAGCGGCGTTCTCTCCAGGCATTTTAGCGCCATTAACGTTAGTTTGTTCCTGAACATGTTGCACAAAATTAGCATAAAAATTAATGTAGATATAAATATCCTATGCCAAATTATTAGGGCATGTTACAAAAAATAAAGAGAAAAATCCAAGTCTTCATCTCCAATTTACGAGTCTGAATGCAGTTAATGCACAAGTCCGAGTCATCAGTGCTCAAGTCAAGTCATAAGTCCTTAAAATCAGGGCACGAGTCGGACTCGAGTACTACAAGCCTGGTGGGTGTTCCTAATAAAGTGGCCAGTGAGCGTCTGTGCATGAGGCTGCGAATCACTCAGCTGACAGGTTTAACCTGAACCAAGGTGAACTCGAATTAGCTTGTGGTGTAAGTCAGTGTCCCGTGCCCTCGTCAGCGGTGTTGGTCTTTAAATAAAGCAGCTCCGTCTGTCCTGAACACGAGCGCTGAGTTCTGAATTGTCAGAAGTTCACTAAAGATGAGACACGAGGCTGGTGTTTGCTCTTCAGGATCTTGGTGTTTATTTGTGCTCCTGGAATATCTTCAGATCAGCAGCCAGGCTCATAATTAAAGGCAAATATTTCCTTTACGACTAAACTACAGGATTAATCAATTAAAAGGGGGAAAAAATTCAATCCCCATGCCTGAAGACTTTCACGATGCAGCTGAAAGCGTCATCTGAGAACAGCACACACGCACTGATGCGTCAAACTTAATATCAGCTTTGTTCTACAACCCCGATTCCAAAAAAGTTGGGACAAAGTACAAATTGTAAATAAAAACGGAATGCAATAATTTACAAATCTCAAACTGATATTGTATTCACAATAGAACATAGACAACATATCAAATGTCGAAAGTGAGACATTTTGAAATTTCATGCCAAATATTGGCTCATTTGAAATTTCATGACAGCAACACATCTCAGAAAAGTTGGGACAGGGGCAATAAGAGGCTGGAAAAGTTAAAGGTACAAAAAAGGAACAGCTGGAGGACCAAATTGCAACTCATTAGGTCAATTGGCAATAGGTCATTAACATGACTGGGTATAAAAAGAGCATCTTGGAGTGGCAGCGGCTCTCAGAAGTAAAGATGGGAAGAGGATCACCAATCCCCCTAATTCTGCACCGACAAATAGTGGAGCAATATCAGAAAGGAGTTCGACAGTGTAAAATTGCAAAGAGTTTGAACATATCATCATCTACAGTGCATAATATCATCAAAAGATTCAGAGAATCTGGAAGAATCTCTGCGCATAAGGGTCAAGGCCGGAAAGCCATACCGGGTGCCCGTGATCTTCGGGCCCTTAAACGGCACTGCATCACATACAGGCATGCTTCTGTATTGGAAATCACAAAATGGGCTCAGGAATATTTCCAGAGAACATTATCTGTGAGCACAATTCACCGTGCCATCCGCCGTTGCCAGCTAAAACTCTATAGTTCAAAGAAGAAGCCGTATCTAAACATGATCCAGAAGCGCAGACGTCTTCTCTGGGCCAAGGCTCATTTAAAATGGACTGTGGCAAAGTGGAAAACTGTTCTGTGGTCAGACGAATCAAAATTTGAAGTTCTTTATGGAAATCAGGGACGCCGTGTCATTCGGACTAAAGAGGAGAAGGACGACCCGAGTTATCATCAGTGCTCAGTTCAGAAGCCTGCATCTCTGATGGTATGGGGTTGCATTAGTGCGTGTGGCATGGTCAGCTTACACATCTGGAAAGACACCATCAATGCTGAAAGGTATATCCAGGTTCTAGAGCAACATATGCTCCCATCCAGACGACATCTCTTTCAGGGAAGACCTTGCATTTTCCAACATGACAATGCCAAACCACATACTGCATCAATTACAGCATCATGGCTGCGTAGAAGAAGGGTCCGGGTACTGAACTGGCCAGCCTGCAGTCCAGATCTTTCACCCATAGAAAACATTTGGTGCATCATAAAACGGAAGATACGACAAAAAAGACCTAAGACAGTTGAGCAACTAGAATCCTACATTAGACAAGAATGGGTTAACATTCCTATCCCTAAACTTGAGCAACTTGTCTCCTCAGTCCCCAGACGTTTACAGACTGTTGTAAAGAGAAAAGGGGATGTCTCACAGTGGGAAACATGGCCTTGTCCCAACTTTTTTGAGATGTGTTGTTGTCATGAAATTTAAAAATCACCTAATTTTTCTTTTTAAATGATACATTTTCTCAGTTTAAACATTTGATATGTCATCTGTGTTCTATTCTGAATAAAATATGGAATTTTGAAACTTCCACATCATTGCATTCCGTTTTTATTTACAATTTGTACTTTGTCCCAACTTTTTTGGAATCAGGGTTGTAAATCTTAATCCCGTAAACCAGACGTCGTACGCTTCCGTCTTCAGAGAACAGCTGGAGACTTGGATCAGGCGTACCCGTTTAAAATTATGTCAAGGTCGGTTTAACTAGATGAATGTTCTTCCTGAAGGTCTGGATAAGTGACGGTCATGACTGAACGGTGATCTGTTGTAGCGCTGAACTGTTATTAAGGAGTTTATAGTGATAAATAAGACAATCTGACGTGGTTTTGTTTTGTCGTGCTGCTTCAGGTGACCTCTTTTTTTGACTGGATAGATGACAGGTGAAGAAACATATACATTTATTTTCTTCTCTCAGATTTTTTTTTTGTCAATTTTTATAAAAAAATAAAAACCCACACACACATCAGTTTGATAAAAACACCAGAATGTTGTTATAAAATAAAAAACAAGATCGATGAAAGTCTGGGGTACTTTCTCGCTGAGCTGCATTCAGATAAATTATTTGCATAAATTGGTGTCACATATAGATTTTTTTTTTCTCCTCTCCCCCAGCGTTGTTCTATTGCTCCAGGTTACACTGATTTTACATTTTAACTCTTGGGAATGATAAAGAAGGACGCCGATTTCCCCCCCGACTGTACAGAACGTGTTCCCGAGTGGCAGCGCTGCAGGAATCCATGTGAAACTCAATCCTGGCTTTATTTATGTCTTTATGTAACTTAGAAAGCAGTAACATTAGAGAATCCTCTTAGAAAACTGCGTTTTGATGTAATTTATCCTCATCCTGATCGTATTATCCTGTTTAAACATCCGTCTGCGCTTTTTTTTCTTTTTTTTTTTCCCCTCCAGCTCTCCGAGAATGTCATCAATCGCATGCGAGAATCCTCAAAACCACGACCTTCTCCACCTCAGGCCAAAGTGGAAACCCCGCCCACCTCGGCGCCGAGCCGTCCTGCATTTGACCCCGTCACATCTTGGATCCCTGAATCTGTGGCGCCGCCTTCTTCACCTCCTCCCTCAACACCTGTCGGTGAGTTTGTCGCTCCAGTTGACGCTCCTCCTAAACCTGGTGCCTCCTCTGTGTGATCTCCCTTAATTAAAGCCGTAAACCCCGCCTCTTTATTAGCTCCTCCTCCTCCCCATGCTTTTAAGCTTTCTGCTCCTGTTCCCTGATCTTGTTCCCTCTGCTCCTGTGCTTAAACCTTCTCCTCTTCCACGTGTGGAAATAAATGCCCCCTGTGCCGCCCCTGCTGCCCCTCCAGCTGAGCCTTCTGCCCCTGCTGCTCCTCCTCCTCCCACACTTCCTCCTCCTTCTGCTTTTGAGGTGAGCTCAAATCAAACTTCGACATGCACGCGTTTCCTCCCCCTGATGGTGCTGTAACATCTGGAAGGATGGAGCGCATCCCGTTTCTCATTCTGGAGTTCAAATAATTCTCACAGAGGAGCGAAAGTCCAGTTTAGCATTTACTGTCCCTTTCTGCGACACGTTTCTGCTTTCTGTTTGGACTGAACACGAATAAAATTCACCAAAGGGAGAAGTTCGTAGTTGTCACTTTCGCTTCGTACTGACTTTATCCTTTCACGAAATGAACTTTGATGTTTGATTACACAGAGCTTCGGTTTGTGAGGCAATAATAACCAAGAAGGTGGATCTGAGGTCTATAAAATGAGTTGTAAATACACTAAGAGTGTACGGGCGCAGACCGGCGTTAGCTGAGGCGTATAAATGTTTGTATGTAATTAAGTCATTCAGAAAGGAAGAGGTTTCTCAGATAGAAATAGATTGACTGACTTTTTTTTATTTCTTGTTGATGCTCCGAGTGTAAAGATTTTCCAGAACTGGAGTAATAATACGCTTTGTTTAAGGGTGTATTCAGACCAGGATAGTTCGATAGTTCACTTGCTTTGGTCCGAACCAAATGTGTTTTTTTTTTTTCCCATTTTGGTGCGGTTCGCTTTCACACTGTACATTTTAGTAAGCGGACCAAAATCTGTCAACAAAGCCACGCGCCCTGAGGCCGTTCAGCTATTGGTCAGAGACGACACGCGCACAAAGCGTTAAGTTCAAAAGTAGTCATGGAGGCTTTCCGTGCTGTTATTCTTTTTAATGTCATCAAAGCTCTATGTTTTTTCCAGTTTTTACTGTTTTCACAATTGTGCGATTCCTATGCTGTTGTACAAGTAATTTATCAACGACGACGACAAAGGGCAAGGCGGCTACGGAGGATAGCGCTGATGAGCGCACATCATGTTGTGACAGTTCTGGCTCTTCACGTAATAGATGAATTTCTTTTTTGCGTCGCTAGTACCGCCACTTTTTGAAAGAATGTCCCTGATTTTAATGTAGGTCTGACGGAGTTTCTTCACTTTTAGCCGACATTGTTCTGGGGAGCGCGTGAACCCCTTCTCCTTCATTTTCTCCCTGAATACAGCAAACACGTCGGCATTTTTGTGTGTTCTCTCCAAAAGCTCAGATATGTGGACATCTGCCCATATATCCACAAGGGTATGCGTTTCTTCCTCGGCCCACGTTTGCCCCCTACTCATTTTTTGTACTCTGTAGTCTAGCCTACCACTGGTCTGAATGGCTGAACGACTGTTGTAAGGTTCCCTTGACAACCGAAACAGTGTTTGCACTTTGCGGTGGAGTGTCTAGACTCTGTTTCCCATAATGCTCGACAAACGACGGAAGCTCCCGAGGTACAAAAAAGCAAAACTGTCGGATTAGGTCCGGTCCGCTTTCACACCTCCAAAAGATCCGCACCAGGGTTCCTTTGGTCCGGACCGAGTCCGACCTTGCAGCTCGGTCTCAGTCCGCTTGTTTGGTCCGGACCAGAGTTCGGTGGTTTGTATTCAGACCGACCCAAAAGGTCCGGACCAAGGGAAATTTGGTTCGTTTGGTCCGGACCAAACAACGTAGGTGTGAATACGCCCTAAAAGTCTCGTGCGCGTTAAAATCATCGAGGATACATAAATGCACAGCAAAGCGGTCAAGTTTATTTCCTTTGTGTTCCTCTAAAAAAAGAGAGAAGAATCAAAATACACAAAAATGAGTATCCATTCCATCAATGGGCATAATGCAAGTGTGTTATGAAATCAATGCTCTCTCTGTTTCTTGAGAAAATATTTAGCATTTGAGTAACATCTTCCTAAATGACCATCATTTCCAAAATAAAGAGCTTTAGCTGTTATTTCTGAGGCGTTCTTTGGGGAATCGGGTCCGTAAAACAACAAATAAAAATGCATTTTAAAGGCACAAAAATGAAATCTGTAAAGCTGCCTCGTGTGTAATGGGTCTGTACGGTGCCCACTGGCTCATTATTGTCTCAGTTCAGGATTATTAAAAGGGAAATGTTGTGGAAAACTGTTTGTTGTTGTTTTTGAAAAGAGATGTCCATGTGGCTTGGGGACGTCCTGGGAATTTCAAAGTGGAAAGGAAAGAGGCGGACAGAAAAGGCCAGTTACAGAAGTGCGTCAATCTTACCGCAAGAGATTCTCCGTATTTTTTATTATTATTATTATTATTATTATTATTATTATTTTATGATGGTACCAATCTGAATCAAGAACGTGGAACGTATTCTTGCAGAGCGTCCGCTGAGCACTCGCTGGCTGTTGGATATCCAGTAGAGAGGGTGGAAATCTGGCACTGGGCCACACCCATTTCCTCAGCAGGTCTCTGTAGTCTCGGGTGTGGCACTGTTTCGGCGCCTTTGTTTTCCTCTACTGACTCGGGTTCAGACATGTAAAGCTGTAATCCTGGTGTGGAAGCCATTCCTTATTAGCTACTGTACATCTCGGAGTTTAGCTTGAAACGAATTCTTGATTAAAGACGTGAGCCAATCAGAGTGAAGCTATTTACATATTTAATATTTATACCAGGGCTTTGAACCGGTTCAAGGAACGAAAACGAAAACCGGGAACTTTTTCTATTTCACATGGAACAGAAACGAAACCAGAAACTTTATTTTTTATGTTCCGGAACAGAAACGCTTATTAAAAATAATGGTAACCGGTTAATACCGGTTTTTATTTCGTTCCTCAAAGTTTCTGTAGCCTACAAATAAAAAAAGTCATTCTTCTCCTGCGCAAGTTTCTATGGCCCGCTGGGGTTCACTTCCTGTGTGACGTTCGCTGACTGAATGGAGAGCGCGGGAGGGTGGACTACTATCACGTCTCCATTACTGAGTGTCTGAGCAAAGAAGAGCCTGAACGTTGCAACCTCCCTATTGGCTGTTTGTAAAAATGTATCAGTTGTTGCCCTTCCCACGGGAATCATCGCGGGCTCGAGAGACGAGACCTGACGAGTTAGTTCGTTGGTAGCAGAACAAAATGTCTGGACACAAATCGGGTTTTCAGAAAAGGAAAGAAAATAAACGGAGGGTCAAAAATACAAAAAAGGAGGCAGAAAATGCAAAACGAGTTTTAAGGTAGGACAAATGGTTACTTTTCTGAGGCAGCCCGCCGTGGCTGCCTGCAGGCTTATTTATTATAGCCCATTTAGTTAAAATAGTTGATATAAAATGTTTATAGTTATAGTTATGTGATGGTTGTCCTGATTTAGACTGGGTTTTTTTTGGGGGGGGGGGGGGTTTGCGCGATGTTGCACCCGGGTCCAGATTAGGGCAGAACCGGCCCTGGCTACATTTCAGGTGTAGTTTGTTTTATGTATGTATGTACTTGCATAGATGTGTACTTGGTCTTCCAATATGGCGCCTAACAAAATCTCACGGCGCGGTGACATCATGCGGTAGCCCTCTATAGGGCCTGACTAGCCTTTGGTAACACACTAAACGAATTCTCTTTCACTTTTGGCACTTTTTCTGTTTGTGTAGATGGGAAGACATACTGAGAATCCAAATCGCCAACATTTGAAATAATAATTGTTTTGAATTATTTCTTGTCTTATTTAATGAAGGTTGTAATAGAATTAGCCTACATTTGGCTTAAGCTGGATGAGACAGAGACATAATTTTATAGCCATTTGTTAAACAGCTGACAGGGAACGTAATTAACCGTTCCGGGAACGAAATTTTTTTGTTCTAACCGGTTCGGGAACGTCTATTTAATGGTGGAACCCAAAACCGGAAACGTTAAAATTCCGTTTCTGTTTGGAACGAACCAATAGGAAAAAAATTCTGGTTCAAAGCCCTGATTTATACACACAGCTGCAAAATCAGCCTGTTTTACCCAACAGGGTTTTCATACCATGTTAAAACGTTATGACTGGGGGAAAGGAAAGGGAAAAAAAAAAAAAAACAAGGAGGTGGTCCCCCCCCCAATAAAAAAAAAAAGAACTTTCTGAACTTTAAAACGTGTTTGTGGGCGAAGGAACCAGAAACCTTGCTTTCAGTTGGACTTAATGCCAGCAGTAATGAGGCACATTATAAATAAATTCTGTATTAATTATTTCTGATGAGTCAGATTCTGAACTTGGACGTGTTCCCGTGTTTGTAGGTTGAAGAGGAGTTATTTATCTTATTATAACTGAAACTTATTTCATCATTTGATGGACAGTGTTCACGCCTGTGTGTTTTTTTTTTTTAGGAAAGTAAACGTCCTTCCAAATCACTTTAATTTTACACACATTATTCTCAGTGCAGCATCTGTATAAAATCCACAATTGTATATTAAAAAAAAAAGTTCCAGGCTCCAGTTAATATCTTGGGTATTATTTGTTTCTTTAAAAAAAATCATATTTTATTGAGGATAGCTTGTTGCCTTTTTTTTTTTTTTAAACCCCTAAACTGTGTAAAGTTTGTTCAGAATATTGCGATATTTTGTTAAAAAAATGCACAAGTCATCAGCATTAAATATTTTAGACCTGAATGTTAACAAATTGGTTTGCTTATTTTAAACAGAAATAAATTTATGTAAAATGTTTTATCTCGAGATGGCATGATGCTGGTCCTTCATACTTTATTTATTTTTTTAAGTACAATGTTTATTTCTTTTCCTTGAAACACTTTTTTTTTTTTTTAAATGTATTTATTTATATGCAGGAAAAGAATAAAAATACAGAAAAACTAAACAGCAAAAACCCCACTTCCAAAAAAAAAACCCACCCCAAACTGCAGCTTTGTTTATTCGGCTAAAATCTAATACACTCTAGTAATATAATATACACACAGGACTGTGCAAAAGTCTTATTCACCCTATCTTTTCTCCCCATACAAACTTTGTTATAGAGTTCTGTTTTATGACTTCAGCATTATTGAGTCAAAACATTTTAGAGTTCTAAATGTTGGGGGTTTTTTCCCATCACAAAATTAAATTTTTTTTTAGAAAAAAAAAAGTTTGTTTGTATCTGAGCAGCATATTCCATAAGAGAGCGCTTTTCAGATGGAAAAAGAAAGCATAATGAAGGCTGCTGGGTTTTGGTGTAAAATGAAGAAGTGAGTGTGACGGTCAAAGTGTCCAGAAGAACTGTGGCTGGTTCTGTAAGATGCTCAGGAAAACCTACAGATCATTTCCACATAAAACTGCAACCACTGGACCTCAGACGGATATTTTTCTTTAAAGCAAAGGGTCGTCTCACACCAAATCCTGACTGTTTCATTTATTATGGCTTATCGATTACTTTTTTTTAAATAAGTGTTGAAACATTTCATTTATTTTATTTTTTTAAGCCATTTTTGGTCGACAGCATTTCTTTACATGCGCCTAAGACTTTTGTACAGTATTGTGTGTGCGCGCGCGCGCGCATAATGGTTGTTGAGTCACTCAACCTCGAGTCCAGTCCCGAGTCCCCAGTCGTCAAGTCAAGTCCAAGTCATTAAAGAAAAATCTGAGTTGAGTCTAAGCACAAGACTCCACTCGCACCGTGTGACGGCGGCTGTTTCAGCACCATTAGCATTAGTTTGTTCCTGAACATGGCGTATGAACAGGTGAATGTGCTTCTCTTTATCTCTTTTTAGTGTGCAGTATTCTGTCAGAGATGGTTGGGAGATGGATGTAAGTGCAGAAGGTGTGTTTATTAATACAAGTGAAGACAGTAAACAATCCAGAATGGCAGGCAAAATCGTAAAACGGTGAAACAGGCGATAGGGCGAGCGAGACACAAACAGGCCATCAGAGACTCGGCAGGATCAAAGACGAGAAACAGGAAATCAGGGATCAGGAAACCATCCAAGGAAATAAGGCTCGGTAATGTGTCAGCAACGCAACTCAATACTTCGCAAAGTAAGTGTGTTTTCACAGTTTTTATATCGGCGTGCTGATTGCACCTTAATCCTGTCCAGGTGTGAGTCGTTTACAGCATGCGTAAGAGAGTCCGCTTGGTGTGCGCTGTCCGGAGCGCCCGAGAGTCTTTCTGATACACGCCAAGACATGCAGGTGTGACACTCTTACACAAAATTAGTACAAAGATTTAATGTAGCTATAAATATCTTATGCCAAATTATTATGGCATGTTATAAAAAATAAAGAAAAAAATCCGAGTCCTCGTCTCTAATTTACGAGTCCGAATGCAGTTAATGTATGAGTCTGAGTCATCAGTGCTCGAGTCCAAGTCGAGTCACGAGTCCTTGAAATTAGGGCACGAGTCAGACTCGAGTACTACAGGCCTGAGAGAGAGAGAGAGAGAGAGAGAGAGAGAGATAATATAACTGGTCCATTTCCTTTCACATTTCTTTCAGGATCTGATTGATTGATTGCTATCTGATCCACTGTTTGCTGGTATCAGTCTGATCCTGATCCTGGGTATCAGATCGCGTGTTAGATGTCTAATTGTACCTTTTTGCTATATTCAGTGAAAATGTACATGACACAATTTTCCTTTCAGTAATAAAGCATCTGGAATATTTTTTTCTTTAAAATTTATGCATGAAAAGGTTAAAGCAATGTTTCAGAAATAAGATGCATGTGATATTACTTAATGGCATCTCGCACAGAGATGAGTAAGCAGTAATGTTGTCAGATGTGGGAATGTTCACGAGGGTTGGATTGTCTGGTGAACTGTTTGAGACGCGAATATTCGAATGCTGGTGTCTGTAAGTGGGTCATTTTTATTCCTTATATACACCTGATGATGAAAAGATGAAAAAGGAAAGCCGGATCTGAGAGTTTCATTGCGAGCTCGGGGTGTGTGGCAAGAAATAAAAAGTCTGACACTACACTGGGTACAAATGAAGCGCCTCGATATTTTGCGGATTTCACACTCGAAGCAACATGGCATGCATTTACATTTATATTTTAAAACCCGGCACGTCTCTCATGTTCTGTCTTTTCATCCTTCACTGGTTTAGTAAATAAACCCAACAAAATATCTGGACAGATTTGAACTTGGATTTCCACATAAAGTCCATGACTCCAATGAGATTTCCACTCCTACACGTTCCCTCTCTCTCTCTCACTGAGCTGACCTTCAGTCGAGCGTTTAATACATGTTTAATGTTTCTGTTCGTTATTTCTCTGTATTACTGAACAGGAGGAAAGTTTAATTGCAGGATGAAAAGATGGTTGATTACGCCACATTAACCTCACACCCTTAACAGAACACAATCCTGGATATGTTCATTAATTCTGAAGGATATCGTGGTGATCTCTAGTGACATCGGAGTACGCTAGTGCAGGGTATCGCACAAAAAAAGAAAGCGCACAATGAAAAACTGGCTGAACCAGTGAACTGATGTGAATCTGGAATGACTGACGGATGTGTTTGTGTTTTGAGCCCCGCCTCAAAGGTTCACCACATCTTGGAGGAGACTATTAGTATATCGTTAACATCAGTTATCGCTATAACGGGGCAGCCATGGCCTGAAGGTTAGAGAAGCAGCCTTGGGCCCAAAGGGTTGCTGGTTCAATTCCTGGGACCAGCAGGAGAAATGTGAGGATTTGAGTGAATCCATATGAAGCATTTTCCCCTTCCTCTGTATCACGGCTGAAGTGCCCTTGAGTAAGGCATCGAACCCCCAACTGCTCCCTGGGCACTGTAGCATAGCTGCCCACTGCTCTGTGTGTGTGTTCGCTGCTTCATACGGGTTAAACGCACTGTGCTTGTCTGCGTGTGACAAAAATAAAGGCTTCTTCTGCTTCTGTGTTTATTCAGGACACACAAAGATTTTGCCTCCTTCAGTTCTGACCTCAAAGATGAAATATGCGTCCAAAGAAGTGCCAAATGCAACGCTTTCTGAACAAGAAGGGCACTCGGTAAAGTGTATACTGCTGCCAAACCACATATTTGGATTTGCATCAAAATCTAATCGATTGTTCCTTGGCCCATGGTCCACCTTTCCTCAGAATTTCATCACGACTTTTTAAGTTACATCGGGAACACACACACACCGAGGTGAAAACATAACCTCCTCCAGCAAAGATGGCGGAGGAAATGAATCAAAAGTGATCCTTACGATCATGCATCATCTGTCTGTCGTCGTCTGTCTACAATTTACAAAAATTGCTGCTCCTCCTACATGATTGATTGGATTTCGATCCAACTCGCATGCAGTGTTCCCCAGGGTGGTGTGCATAAAAGTTGTCAAGATGGTGGCGCCACCTGCCATATTTACAATTTTATGGGCGTCTGAAATTTTGGGTGCCTCGTCACACCGAACACTACTGTTTTTGTAAACTGCTGGGATGTTTTCACTGAAACTCACCCAGAAGACTCTAAAGGCATATTATTCCAACAAGAATTGCTCACCAGGTGGCACCACCTGCTGTGGATGCGGCTACACAGGGGTCATACGCAATTTCACAAAAATCGCTACTCCTCCTACAGGATTGATCAGATTTTCAAACTGACACACAACAGTGGCCACTATGAGCTCCAGCCTCAGTGAGGCGATTTTCTTCTCCTTTTTCTCTCCTGTGCTGAATCCCGTCTCACTTTCACTTGCGAATGCTGCGTACAGTATTTACTTGATTTTCTCAGTTTTTAATCTTCCTGCACAACAAACACCAGAATGATACCAACTCGAGGGTTACAGGACCGCCTTGAAAATCACTTCGGCGAAGAAGCATCCTGTTATCATTCCAAAAAAAACCCCTTCCCTTCCAAAAAAAAAAAAAAATCATTTCCGATGAAAACCACTTTCTTCTCATGATCCAAAGGCTTTCTGGGTGTGGTGCTGAGTCCTGACTCCTTTTTTTTCCATGCAGTAGCTTTTTCCTCACATCGCATATTCACACCAGAGATCCCGAGGAATTCCCAAATACGCACCTGATAGTTTATACATCATGCTACAAACTCCTGAGTCTGTAAACCAGGAATACTCTGTAGAAATGCTCATGTGTCTGTCTTTCTGTCTCTCTCTTTAGAGGTTCTGAATGTTTAGTTTTTTTTTTTTTTAAATAGTAAATCGTAATTGGAGGGGGAAAAAAATCAATATCATCCGAACCTAATTTGAATATTATAATGAGGCAGCACATGGTCCAGCCCTATAACTGATTGATTTTAAGTGTTGTGTATGAGAAGAGATGGATGTTTTATGCGGCTCAACTTCAAACAGTATCAATTTGCTGTTGTATCTGTGGCTGTTCCGGTAGTTTTGCACGCGAACAGCGTCCCAGTGCGTATTAGAGACTCCATGATGGAGGTTTAGTCTTCAGGGTGACACAGATTAAAGTATTTGTCTACTTGAAATGAAATGAGGAAAATGCTGAGCTTCAGGTCCGGAGAGCATGATATTTTACCCAGATAGCCCTCGTTCCTCATATGTAAGGGACAAATTCAGGACCATTCCGCTTTGGATTTTCAAAGATTTGATTACCGTCCAGACTCTTGGTGTTGTTTAATTTCCTCGTTCTAAAGTTCAGCTGCTCTTTGGGAAATTGAGCCCAGGCTCAGGTTCCTCAGATGATTTATCACCATCATGAGACCACTAATGAAACGATCCTTCCTACTTGTGTTAATTAATGGGATTTGGTGGTGGTGGTGGGGTGATTAGGACCGCCAGTTAAACTTGTTCTGTCTCCAAGGTGTTGTGAATTTTTTTATTTTACTTTAAATTCTATTTATTTATTTATTTATTTTATTGGGACAGTTTGTTAGTAACGCATGTTGTTTATGTCTCCTGTGTCACAGCAGTGTGATTTGTCATCAATATATCTTCGTTAATGATGATCTGGTCATCCGGAAGTTGTCTGAGCTCTGTGTAGTTAGAATTAACAGTTATTCCCTGAGCCTGAGGTGGGTACCTTATTTTCTGGACTATAAGCCGCTACTTTTTTCCTAGGTTTTGAACCATGCGGCTTATACAAAGGTGCGGCTATTCTGTGGATTTTTCTTCCACCACTAGGGGCGCTCTAACCGGAAGTAGAATCAAAAATAAGATAGACGAAAAATCAATGCAAAGAAGAATTAGCAGATCTTTAGCAGATAGAACACGCACGACAAATTACTAACTGGTAATTATTTTCAAATCCAGCGAAGATGATTAAAGTGACTTGTGGTTTCAAACACAGGAGAAATGAAGGTAAATAAATACCGGTTATTTTCTCTTGGTTCTGTTCCGTTTTAATCAGCAAAGTTGCTGCCGTGTTAAAAGGCTCTGTTCGGAAAGAATCTGTTCAGGTACATACATGTACATTTACAGTACAAAATCGTTCTGTACATGCAGTAAATATCTAATTTTTCAACATAGATATCTGCGGCTTATAGCCCGGTGCGGCTTGTATATCTTTTTTTACATTTTTTTTTAAAAAATAGAGCGGATGCGGCTTATATACAGGTGCGCTCTATCGTCCAGAAAATACGGTAATTGTTTTAGTATAAATGCACAGGTGATTTTTTTTTTTTTTTTTTTTTAAATTCAAAATCGTATTTAAAAAAAACAACCCAACAACATTATTTCAAACTTCAAAAGCAACATGCAAATGTAATAATGGTGTGGTGCAGACTTGTCACTCATTTACACCGATTCATATAAAATACTTTTTGTTTTGAAATTGATAAAATGAATCACAGTTCCACCTTCCCTTTGAATAGTTTTAGACCAAACTTCAGAGCATCTTTTAGTGCTTTGAGGAACGGCATTTTCTTTCATCATTTGTAATTCTTCCTCACTCCCGGTCACAAAGCCATTGGCCTCCATTTTGCCGAGTTGCTTGAGGTGATTGGTTGAGAAATTCAGACCATTTCTTGATAATCAGCACCAGGGCTTTGAACCAGAATTTTTTTCCTATTGGTTCGTTCCGAACAGAAACGGAATTTTAACGTTTCCGGTTTTGGGTTCCACCATTAAATAGACGTTCCCGAACCAGTTAGAACCAGTCTCTGTCTCATCCAGCTTAAGCCAAATGTAGGCTAATTCTATTACAACCTTCATTAAATAAGACAAGAAATAATTCAAAACAATTATTATTTCAAATGTTGGCGATTTGGATTCTCAGTATGTCTTCCCATCTACACAAACAGAAAAAGTGCCAAAAATAAAAGATAATTTGTTTAGTGTGTTACCAAAGGCGAGTCAGGCCCTATGCATTGACAGGCTAACAGAGGTTAACGTCATTTAATGTTCGCGAGCCTCTCATTAACGTGGACAAATGTATTGATATCGTGTTTGAAATTAACGTTTTTGAATAACGATAGACTGCGATATTTACCTCTTATTTAAGACGTGGAGACGTGATAGTAGTCCACCCTCCCGCTCTCTCCATTCAGTCAGCGAACGTCACACAGGAAGTGAACCCCAGCGGGTCATAGAAACTTGCGCAGGAGAAGAATGACTTTTTTTTTTTTAATTTGTAGGCTGCGGAAACTTTGAGGAACGAAATAAAAACCGGTATTAACTGGTTACCATTATTTTTAATAAGCGTTTCTGTTCCGTAACACAAAAAATAATAAAGTTTCTGGTTTCGTTTCTGTTCCATGTGAAATAGAAAAAGTTCCCGGTTTTCGTTTTCGTTCCTTGAACCGGTTCAAAGCCCTGATCAGCACACTTGATTTCCTATCATCGCCTGCGTATGTATACTAGTGGAGATTTTGTATTGTTTGTTTAAATAAAATGCTGGTGCTTTCGCTGAGACACTGGTGCAGTTGCCTCTCTGAAAATTATATGGAATTTCACTATTTAATGGGAAGTTGTCTGTTTTGTTATTTTACACACACCATTGAAAGCTTGAAGCATGAGCTGACTCGTCCTATGTTAGCTACAGTTTAAAGGAATAGAAAATCCAAAGTAAATACATGCGTGGGTTGGTAGCTTGTAATATTGAGAGCCTGTAAGAAAAGTTTCGGGCATGTTTGACCATTTATGAGAAAGTTGAGCGTTTTTGTATCGCTGCTCTCAGGCTGCCGTGTTGCCTGTTGGAAGGGCGATGCATGACGTCATTTGGGCGCAAGGCTGAGTGTATACTTCAGTACTGAAAGGGCAAAGCGAAAGGTCTAATAAGGTGACAATGTCGTGGGTTCCCCCCCCCCCCCCCCCCTTCCCCACTATCCATCTGAAAGTGTTTTAATGAGCTGCAACCCTGACTTACGGACAAACCTGAACTCTTTACCTGTAAAACGAGGCTGAAACTTTGTGTTCTACGACTCGTTAGCACGCTTGGCATGCTCTCGACTCCTTCATGAAAAACTTCATCAAGACCTCCCCAGGCTAGCCTACCGTAATCACCGTAGTAGACAGTTCAACCCCCATGGCAACGCAGAAAGAGGGTAAACAAACACTGCTTTACTCTACAGGATTCATGTGAATATTACAGCAGGATGCACTTGTACGAAAAAAGGCGGAAATATTACCAGGAACGCCTGAGCTGCTGGTATGGTACGGATTTATGTGGTAAAATTCATACATGTAAAAGATGCAGTATAAATAGCACCGAGGATAAAACAAAGTATAAAATATATACATATTTCCAATGTGGTCCTCTTGATGACAGCAGGAAACAGTAAAATATAAGAGATGATGATAAATTGACAAAATTATTTAAACAATGATGTGAAAGTCATAAACAAACAAAAAATATACGAACTGTAATTATCACACGCCCCTTTTCCACCAAAGCAGTTCCAGGGCTGGTTCGGGGCCAGTGCTTAGTTTGGAACCGGGTTTTCTGTTTCCACTGAGAGAGAACTGGCTCTGGGGCCAGAAAAACCGGTTCCAGGCTAGCACCAACTCTCTGCTGGGCCAGAGGAAAGAACCGCTTACGTCAGCAAGGGGGCGGAGTTGTTAAGACCAACAACAATAACAAGACCGCGAAAGATCGCCATTTTTAAGCGACGAGAAGCAGCAGCTGTACAAACGCGAAGTCATTTTATTATTATTGTTGTTGTTGCTGCTGCTGCTTCTTCCGTGTTGTTTTTGCTTCGATATTCGCACCAAGGTTTATGCAAACGTAGCGACGTAACTGACGTATACAACGACGTAACTGACATATACAGCGATGTAATGACGTGGCTTCCCTTAGCACCGCGAGCTATGGAAAAGCAAACTGGTTCTCAGCTGGCTTGCAAGTTGAACGAGTTGTGAACCAGCACCAGCACTGGCCCCGAACCAGCCCTGGAACTGATTTGGTGGAAAAGGGGTAACAGAGTCCAACTAGATTACAGAAACAGCACCAAAATGATTAAAAATTACTTAGATATCCATACACACGCATCATACAACTGGGTTTGGAATTTACTCCATAAAAACTATTTCACCTGTTTCTTAAAATGATCACGTGTTTGACTGGATTGCACTGATGGAGGTCGGCTATTCCACGAACAAATTCCTATAAACCTAAAAACTCCGAACGGTTTCCGTAAAGTGTGACGTTACTTACAATACACGGCCGTATTCGACGAAATGGACCATACCGCCAGTGACATTTCTTCGCTGACTTCCTCGAGTATTTCAGACAATGACACGAATAGCGATCATGAAAAACAGGCATTACCATATCAATTAGTTCCACACAAGCGAACAATATTTATGGAGTTGTTTTAGTTGGTCATTACCGAGGCTTTTCTGAGAACACTGAATCAGAGCAAAACACCCAACAAACATCAAGCCGCTTAGCTGCATCGGCAATTATTACGTTTATGTCCAAAGGAACTCAAAATAACATATCACGCTTAATAAAAACTTAGGGACGCCATAAAAAGTGTTTTCTTACCCTTTGAACTTGTCTTTTGCGGACTACTGACTGTGTAGTCTCGTTTGTCTTGTCCGCCTTTTGGCCGAAGATTGTGGGAACCGCATCTGGATTCAGCGTTGGCTTGTATGGTATTCCTAATGCCCGGTGCAACGGAGTTGTTTGAGTGAAACAATTTTCTTCAAAATGTTCTGAGCACACGAGCTGCGTAAAGCAGTGTTTGTTTACCCTCTTTCTGTGTTCCAGCGGGGGTTGGACTGCCTACTATGGTGATTACAGTAGGCTAGCCGGTGAGTGGCCTAGTGGTTAGCATGTCCGCCTCTCGATCGGGAGATGGCGAGTCCTACTCACGGTGAGGTACCAAAGACCACCATAAAAAAGGTGCCATCTGGCAAGGCACACTGCAATACAGATACAAGTGGGGAGTCAAACTCTCGCTACGAAACAGAGATCGGCGCCGCCAAACGCGCCATGAATGGTGCGGGAAGGACTTTGAATTTGAGCCTGGTGATGTCTTGGTGAGGAAGTTTTTCATGAATGAGTCGAGAGCATGCTAAGCATGCTAATGAGTGCTTAGGCTGCCAGGAACGTATAAAAACTTGTGCTCTTGCCTCCTGGACAGATTTAGGTAAGTCAGATTGTATGCAGATCTGTTTGTAGGTTGTCTAGCAAGGTTACAGTCCGCAGAATGAGGCGTCACGGCAGCACTACTACTTGGGATATACAGTAAATATGAAAAGTTCCCTCCCTCCATTCAGTCACACAGGAGTAGATCAGCTGTTCTCTATTCCCTCGCTGTTTATCAGCAACATCAGTTTGATCTTTCCCCTCCACTTTTTTGTTCGAGAAATGGAATTTCAACTTTTTTTTTTTTTTTTTTCATATAAACTCTTAATGAAATCTCCAGCCAGGAACAGCTTCAAATCTTACTCGCTATGCGGCGCTTCCGTGTCTTGCGCCCAAATGACGTCAGAGCACTGCTGGAAATGATCGGGGGGGATTTTTCTGATTTGTTAAAATATTTGCAATGGTGGCCTCCATGAAATCGTCCATTTTGCATAGAAACTGACTTTTTTGGAGATTTATTTATTTATTTGACCTTTTATTTTACCAGGGTGAGTCCCATTGAGACATTCAGCCTCTTTTACAAGGGAGCCCTGACATACAGACATACAGTGGTCCCCCTCTTATAAGGCCACCCCTTCTGCGAAGCTTTATGCCGCTTTTCCACTACAAACACTGCTGAGTCGGGCTGAGCCGTGCCGTGCTGAGTCGAGCTGAGCGGGGCTGTTGGAGTTGCATTTCGACTACAACCACGCTGAACCATGCTGGCTGGAAGTGGGTGGACACATCGGGTGGAGTTAGCAAAAGTGGGTGGACGTCACGTGATGTCGTTAGGCGGCGCAAACAGTGACATCAGTGATCTTTTAAGCGGTAGTCTCACGACCCGGATAGTAAACAATAAACATGGAGGACATGGAGTCATTAGTGTTGCTGGTCTTGGTGCTGTGGCTTGTTGTCACCGACAACGCCAACAGATACTGGCAAGAGCGTATAGACGAGGCGAGGCGCATAAGGCTTCAGAAATTCTCGTAATTCTTCTTCTTCCGGGTTTACGGTGTTTACAGATCCCAGCGTGTTCGCGGGGCGTGTGTGGGCATGTGAGGACACTCCTCCTCACCAATCAGTGCACAGGGGAGTGTCTCCTCACGCCCCTAGCCCCACTTGGCTCGGTTTGGCTCGCTTCAGCCCCATTCCAAAACCGTGCGAGTTTTGGGGGCTGAGCAGGGCTGAAGCGAGCCGAGTCGTGCCGCTCTGAGGTAGTCGAAATGCGAGCCGTGTCGGGCTGAAGCGAGCTGAAAAAGGGTAGTGGAAAAGGGCCAATAGTGGCCACATAAGAGGGGTGGCCTCTCTTGAGGGGTACATTTAATATTCAAAGAATTTAACAACTTTCACGATCAATATTCATTCATCACTACTATGCACAAACAAAAATTAGGCATTCATCACAAATGATACAACTCTTTGTAAAGCACTATATTGTCATATCAGTGGAAAAAATAAATCACAGACTGTAATGTTCAAGTCCAGTGTTCTCCACTATCGTTAATGACTCAGCGGTCCGCCGAGCCATAACGGCTAGAAGAGATATTACCGCCGACTCATAAATGCACCGCCGAGCCTTAATTTTTGGCCGCCCAGTCAAAAAATAAAAGTTTACTTCAAAGAAAAGTAAAAAAAACCACGCCAATACAAACACCAAAGTAATTCTCTGATCACAGATCGTTGATGCGCTTTACTTTACAATAGGTTCAACAGAGGCCCTTAACGCTTGTTCACTCACTTGTCACTACGCATGTGTCGTGCGGCGACAGAGGAGTACGTGTCAGTTAAGTGGCTCCGATTGCCTCAGACCTCCGAGAGGAGTATGGTGGAAAGAAAAGACACATACTGGACATCAAATGAAAGGTAATTTTGTGTAGAATTCAACTAAAAACAAATATTCTATTCAATAAACATTTCAGTAACGGAGTGACAAAATAAATGTAAAGTCGGCTCCCAGTGTCAGAAGATTTTGCACAAAAGCAGCTACTTGCGAAATAAATAACATGCAACTTGGATGCCAGGAAATGGCATCTGAGGGGTTTCTTATTTCAAAATTTTCTGGTGCGAGGGGGGGACAGTATTGAGAGGCCCGGCAACGGCCGCTCAATATTACCACCGAGCTATAACTTCAGGTAGTGGAGAACACTGAAATCATAACAAATGCAGACTTTCATGCAACAAAACTTGAATCATTTAAAGATTTTTTGGGGGGCTTTTTTCACCTTTATTGGATAGGACAGTGTAGAGACAGGCAATGAGCGGGAGAGAGAGAGATGGGGAGGGATCGGGAAATGACCTCAGGTCGGAATCGGATTTATGGTATGGCGCCTTATCCACCTGAGCCACGACGCCCCAAACTTGAATCATTTATCACAAATGTATCACAGCACCAGAACAGTTGTCAACAAAAATATTAATCATAAACATGTACAATACTACATGCATTTACAATTCATGGTATTCACCAAATTGAATAAAAAAACCAATGATCACAAATCAGACACATCAACACATTTGAAAAAAAGAGTCCAACTTTGTTTGCTTTGAACAGCTTTACGTTTGTCATTTTTTTAAACCTTGTTCATTAAGTCCAGTAACTCTGGGTTGTTTGATTGCAATGCATAGTCCAATAAACCTGAATCACTTTAACTTTCTCTTCCAAGGTCAGAACTTTCCTCTTTCTGGAGTTTGACATCGCTGTTTGTTCAATAGGAGGAGTTGTTTGCCAGTGAATTTACTTCAAGACTGATAAAATTTGCGCTGGCAGCCATGTTCATAGCGGCGAGATCGCAAAGCATCACGGGAATCTGGGTAGGGAAAAAAAACTCGAGATCAACTTTTTTCCAAATACCGCGGCATCGCACGTGATTTTAACATATTATCGCTCACAAACATGTCCGCTGGCGAGGGGATTTTGCTATTCAGCTTGGGTTGCTGGCTGCATTAGAGAGGTGGCCGTTGGTGAGGGGTAATTTCAATGGAGAATGAGTTAATACAATGGAATTGTGGCCGCTGGTGAGAGTGGCCTCTCAAGAGGGGGACCACTGTGTAGACATTGCACAAAGTATGACGAAACATAGAAACGGAACACATAAAAACAGGTTCAACAAAACATAACACTGGAGAGATTAAAATACAAAAACAAGTAAGCAAATCAAGACAGATACCGCACAAGACAGAAATAACTGAATGGTTAGTTAATGAACGCATTTACAACCGTCAGATCTAAGGTGTTTGAGTAGCTTTTTAAAATGGTTGAGAGGAATAGCAACAGATAACTTCAGATCTTTTTGAAGGAGATTCCAGCACCAGGGAGCTGCAAAGTTAAAAGCTGTCTTACCTAACTCAGTCTGTGTTAATATTATTTGAACGCAAACTATAAGATGAGTGCATTTGAGACAGTAGATTAGAAAGATATGAAGGCAATTTGCCAATAATACCTTTATAGATGATATGCCAATGGATCCATCTGCGCAGTGAGAGAGAGCTAAAACCAGTCAACTCATAGAGAGTGCAATGATGAGTGCGTGGTTTGGCATTCGCAATAAAACGTAGTGCACCATGGTAAACTGTATCGAGGACGTAAAGGGTGGTAGAGGCAGCATTCATGTATAAGATATATCGCGATAATCCAGTACAGGAAGAAAGGTGGCATTTATCAGTTTCTTTCTAGCTTGAAGAGTAAAACATGCTTTGTTTCTAAAATAGAATCCAAGCTTAATTTTAAGTTTCTGAGCCAGTTTCTCTCTGTGAACTTTAAAAGTTTCCTGACACGTTTTCCGTTTCCGGTTGAGAGTACGTCGTGCGCGTTCTGGCTGCCGCTTCTCAACGGAGCTTTTTTGTTTTATTTTATTTCTTTTTCTATTTTTTTTTTTCTGTGTGTTTGTGTAGTTTGATGTTTAAGTGTTTTCTCCACCGGTTGTGGTGTAGCTCCGGACCTAGTTTTGGGCGTCGGTTCCCTCCAGGCCTTGGTTCGCCGTCGGCGATGCCTGCGCTCCCAGCTGTGGACTGCATTGAGCTCGTTGCTCATTTTACATCGTGGTTGTCCAGCGCTCTGTGCTTTAACGCTTGGCGTGATGTTCCGAGCGATGTTGCTTGGTGGTGTCGCGGTGGCTGTGCAGGCGGTTTGGGACACACCAGCGCTCTGCATGGCGGAGCTTCTCTGCTCGCTTTGTGGATCCATGGCGTGGTGTTTGAGCGATGTTGCTGACGGCGTCACGGCGGCAGTGCTGGAGATGTGGGACTTGTTTTCGTGCACCTTTTGGTGGGACTGTGGTCGCTACACCACGGGAATTACATCCTGACCCCTACTTGGTGGACTTTTTATTTATTTATTTTTTATTATATTATTTTTTTCTTTCTTTGTCTATTATTGTGTGTGTGTGTGTGTGTATATTTGAACCTCCTGTAAAGCGTCTTTGAGTACCATGAAAAGCGCTATATAAAACAGATGTATTATTATTATTGTTATTAAAAGTGATCTTATCAATCCACAAACCTAAGTATTTGTATACTGAGTAGGGATGGCGAAAACTAAAAAAAAAATCTTGACCAACCACCGAGCCTCATTAGCCGGTTAAAGTCGGTTAACCTATGAGTTTAAAATTCTAGAATTGGAATTATTAGAATCTATTCTAAATCTAACCGCGAGCATCCGCACATTCAGTCCCAGTCGCTGCCCTCCACTCACATTACCTTTTCTACAGCGCGAAACATTTACTCAAACGCGGCACTGATGTCGAGGGGTTTGTATCGGAGCGGAGGACAAATGGCTCCAGCTTAGAGACAGTTTCAGTTGGCCATGATGGCGTTGAAAATAAAGTCAAGTGCTAGAAGAAGTACATAACATTCAGTGATGGGAATAATGGCGTTAAAATAAAGGCTGTTATAACGCCGGATAATCTAATTAATTAGCTACAATCGTTATAACGCCGTTACCAATATCAACACGCCATTACTGCATGGTATTGAAGTTGCTCTGAAGCATACTGCTACGGACTAGGCACTTTTCTTCGAAGTGAGACACAAAGACCTCATACTGCAATTGTTTTCCAGCTACTGATATTACAGTTACATGGCTGCTAATTGTGCACAGCCACTGGGAATGGGATAGCTGGAGCTGAGCTGATTGGCCACTAAGCTAATATAGCAACTGTCTGATGCTAAGTAACATCAGTGAGTAACCAGGTTTTAGTTCAGATCTTGTGTATTACACTAAGTAACTTTAAAAACACACATTGATAAAACTTGCTGAATTCGTGCTGAGTTTATCTCAAGAAGAAAAGAAATATATCACAATGGAAAAATAACTTCGTTCCGCCCGAATAAGTTCCAAATCTGTGCTCAAATCAGAATTTAAGGGAGTTGTACTCAATAACGTACAATATGACTCGGGTAGTCAATGACATGGACAGGCTTTAATTTTCAAACAAATTTTGCATACACTGTACACACACAATCTTGCCTATAAATACCCGGGGGAAATGATGGGAAAATTGTCATTATTGAAGATGCCACGCCTAAGCCAAAATCAACGTGAACAGGCCATCGGGATGTTGCGTGCCGGAAGTACACAGACAGAGGTCGCCCGGCACTTCGGTGTTCATCATTCGACCATTTCCCGTTTGAGTCAGCGTTACAGGGAGCACCAGAGATCGTCCACGCCCTGGTCAGCCTCGAGTCACGACGCCAGTTCAGGATCAGCACATCAGGCTAGCTCACCTCCGTGACAGATTCCTGACACCCTCAGTCACTGCTGCTGAGACCCCTGGACGACACAGACCCAGAATCTCCAGCATGACGGTCCGAACATGGACCAACTGTCACTTTGAATTTTTTTTATTGTGAATTAATTCTTGAGTTTGGCAATAAATGTCCTTTATCGATGTTTCAAGATGTGTGTGCATTACATACAATATCATAAATTTCAAATATATGCATGGATCTAAAGTGATATCGTGTTGAATTCCATTGTGCGTTTTTAAAGTTACTTAGTATATTATTATTATTATTATTATTATTATTAAGTTGACATTAATATTCACCAGACTAATCAACCATCGACTTGATTCATGCGCCGTGTTCTTGTTTCTTTGATAATCAAGAATTTCCTTGATGTTACATACCTGGTTAACATCGTAGTAAAATGTAATCCAACACTGAGACTTTTCTTTCGCCGAGTGGCAGCTGTCTTCAACTGGGGCGGGAGGGCGGGACATGACTGAATGGGTCTTTCTGATTTGCCAGCTGTCGTCCTTACACCGCACGGCATGCCCCAAGCGTTTACAACACAGAATTCCAGGTTCTCCGCTCCAAAATCGGCAGCTTCAAAACGATTGATTTTTTTTGTTTGTTTGTTTTAACCGACAACCAAAAAAAATTAACCGGTTGACGTTGATTCGGTCAACCATCGGTCAAACAGTCATCGGTTAACATCCCTAATACTGAGACTTTCTCTATACATTGGCTATCTAGGGTGGTTATTATTAGGGGAGTGGAAGCTAATCGTGATTTAGTGAACTGCATGACCTTAGTCTTTTTGGCATTTAAAATCACTCTTAGGTCAGCAAAAGTACTCTGTAATGAATTAAAGGACTGCTGTAACAATTGGTTCGCTTGAAACAGGGTAGGGGCATCACAATATAAAACTGTATCATCTGCATACAGATGGATCTTAGCATTTCCAACAACATAGGCAATGGTGTTGATGTATATGGTGAAAAGGACTAGACCCAATATTGAGCCTTGGGGGACCCCATTTATGAGCTCCATGGGCAGAGAACTGACACCGTCAGCAACAACCGTTTGAGTTCTGTTGGCTAGATAGTCCTTAAACCAGCCAACAGCCTTTGAGCTCATGCCAATGTTAAGCAGCCTATTTAGCAGGGTAGTGTGATTGACTATGTCAAAGGCCTTGGACAGGTCAATGAACAAGGCAGCACAACTCATCTTCCTGGATATCTTAGTTATGTGAGCTCCTTATTTTCAATTATTCACATGAATCGTTAGTTTATATCATAATCTATCTGCATAACTGTATTTTAAAAATGGGTTTTCTTTTAAATATAAATGTACAATAGTATAACTTTTGACGAGTATAATTTATTTAAAATATAATTTGACCAAAGGATACCTTTTTAAATACAGTTTGACGTATTAATTATTCTAAATACAAGTTGATGTAGCTAACTTTATTTTAAATATAAACTAACGCTAGTATGGGTATTTTAAATGCAGGTTGATTTTATTTATTACACTTAACATTAGCATAACTTTAATTTTTTTTTAAATACAAGTTGATGTTAGAAAGTATAACTTATTTAAATGTAAACTAGCAGTAGTATAACATTTATTTTAAATATACATTTGATAGAAATGCAACTTATTTTGAACTGTTTTGTTTGCTCAGAAGTGCTGAGATGTTTCATCGTTTTATTCTCTTGGTGGCTTCTGGACTATTTTTATTCTGCCTATATTAGTGTTGTAATCCATCATAATTAAAAAAACAAAACTGTCAATGAAATGATGTAGCTAATAATAATAATAATAATCTCTTTTTTCAGTTTCTCTGATTACAAAATAGTTTGATGCCTCCATCTTGCTCGGAGAAATATGCCTAAGCTAAATGATTCATACTGTGATGATATGAAGCTTCCGCCAGTTTGTACGCCCTTCCTTTTCACATGTTTTATTGAAAAGGTGTTTTTCAGGATTGAAACCTGGTGTGTAGAAGTGTGTGCATAAGAAAGATGGGGATTACAGCATCATAATTCTGAAACTTGTGGAGAGAGAGAAAAAAAAAACATCTGAGGCGGAGAATAAACATTCGGATGGTTTCATATTCTGTGGTGCTGAAGGTTGACCCCCCCAGCAGACTACCTCTGGATTTCTCTTCACCGTGTGGGTGGTGTTATGCAAATTATTTGGAACGCCGCCCGCCATAATGCTTTTGTTGTCTTAACCCTGAGTCCCCGAGTCCTGCTCGGTGTGCATTTTTTATTTTTTATTTCCCCCAGACTCACTCTGGAATATCGACTGAACCTCTGCTCCTTTGTTGAAAAAGCAGTGTTTTTTTTTTTTTTTTTTTAAGTCCAGCTCAGCAATCAGCCATTTTAAATTAACCAACACATTTTCATGTTGCTTCTAATTAGCTAATTAAAACTGATAGGCTTTCTGTGAAAATACCTGTTTAATAAAGTGTGTTCTGCTCCTATTTATACACAGCTGTGTTTAGAAAATGTTTTGTATTGAATTATGAGTTTGTGCCGTGCTCACTCTGCGTGACTCGTTCTCGGGTGTTCCCACTGAGGCCTCCGTAATTAATCTAACAAACGATGTTGGTATTTAACGCTCAACAGAACTACAGGTGTCATCTCGGTACACAAATGCACGGTCAGCGTGAAGTATAATGTCGCATACAGGGACATGAACGTCGTCATGGACATGACTTTCATGGCAGTGTTGGGCTTTCAGAGATTTCTTTGACTGATCCGCCTCGATTAGCATGACTACTTACAGATCAGTCTAATATTGTTAAAGCAACCTGTAAAAAGTCTGAAGTCTTTGAACTGTTCTTTTTCTTGGGCTGAATGGTCGTACAATAAACATCTTTAATAGGAGGGAAAAAAAAAACAATTTGGTGGACAAATTTTAATTTTAGGATTTCTGAAATCAACACAGTGTCAAAAATATTCCAACACCCAATCAATCAAAATCAAAGTCCTTCCCACGCCCAGTACCTGGTATTCCTAGGCAGTCTCCCACTCAAGTACTAACCAGGCCCAACTCTGATATGGCGCATCGGGCGGCGCCGATCTCCGTTTCCGTAGCCCTCGGCCTCTCGCCTATTACATAGCTAGGGTTACAGTGGGGGGGCTAGTCCTCTGGTAACCATGAGAGTTTGACTCCCCACTCACATCTGTATTGCAGCGTGCCTTGCCAGATGGTAGTAGGTACCATTTTTATGATGGTCTTCGGTATGACCCGACCGTGAATAGAACTCACGATCTCCCGATCGAGAGGCGGACACGCTACCACTAGGCCACTAGCCGGTCATTCCAACACCCACCTAGATTATTAATACATTGGTGCTGAAAGTTCCAAAATATCTTAACTTCTCAAGGCCAAGGCCTCTTAGCTTCCTGTTAGTGATCGTGACTGATTACAGCTGGTAGCTTCTCTGTGCAGAACATAAAAAGGGTTTGTTTGACACCCATTGGATTGACAACACACAGTACAATGGCAAAGTGCAAGGAGCTCAGTGCGGATCTGAAAAGGGGGATCACAGAGTTGCACAATTCAGGAATGTCTCTTGGAGCCCTTTCTAAACAGCTGCAGATTCCAAGATCATCAGTTCGAACAATTGTATCCACGTCCAAGTTATTGGGAGGTGGAGCCACTTTGCCAAGCTGCTTTGCTGGAAGAAGACCCAAACTGTCACCTTCAATTGAGAGGAAATGGGTTCGGATGGTCAGCAACGACCCAGGAACCACCAAGTCACAGACCTGCCATGAACTTGAAGCTGCTGGAGCACCAATGTCACTATCTACCGTACAAACAAGTGAGTTTTATATCTCCATGGACTGAGAATTTGCCATCCAAGAGAGAAGCCGGTTCTCCAAAATCAACACATTCAAGCTTAAAGACACAGCCTTCTGGAGGAAAGTTTTATGGTCAGATGAGACACCGATTGAGTTGTTTGGTCACAATGACTAGAGGTACAGAGGATTACTGTACTAGCTGTGAAGCATGGTGGTGGTAGCATCATGGTGGTGGTAGCATCATGGCCTGGGGCTGTTTTGCTGCAAAAGGAACCGGTGCATTGTCCAAAGTGGATGGAATAACGAACATCATATTACCGGACTGGGGGGGGAACTGTTCACATCCACATTTCAGTGAAAAATTTGAGATTTTTGAATGCTTGGATTTCTTGAGCCAAATCAATAAGTGCGGCATCTGTTACAAAAACCTGTTGCACACGCCCAAGGAAGTAAATCTCTGAACATGGCACCTGATCTATTGTGAAATCTGTGGCTGTAAAAATTTGGACAAGATAGCTAGTATGACCATGATGAAGAAATTCACAGTTGTGTATTTGCCTAGTCAATGATGCCATGATGCTTAAAGTCAGAGGAGTGGTACCGTCCCCCCCCAAAAACAATTTTTAAATTCCTGAAGGGCTCGGACAGCTGTTTCTGAAGAAAACATCAAGCTTTCAAGCTAATGACAATTTGACTGAAATGGCAGACGGCCAACCACAGACTTTAGTTGATTTTAGTCACTGATAACTTCTAGTCCGGAGACTTATTTTACTCACTAACACTTTGTTACAGCGTTGAAAGGTTTTCCGACTGAAAACTGCGGCACACCCCAAAAGTACTGAGAGCCAGTCAGATTTTAGCCTTCAAAATGCTGAAGCTTGTTGCCAGAAAAGTGTACAAAAGAGCATCTAAAGCTGAAACTTTACAAAAGTCCTCTTTCGTCTGCTTTTAGATTTTGTGCTGTTTGAGGTTGATTTCTTTCTCCATGCTGGAAATGAACAGAGAGTCGGTTTATGGTGCACGTCCAAAGGCACATTATTACAAAGAAAAGTTTTTGGCAAAATCATTAACTATATGCTTCTCTGATAAAAGGGAGCGAGGGTTTCGAAAGCAACCGTCATGATGATGTAGAGCTACATTCTTCTCTCCACATCATTATCCCAAACCACCATGTCCTGCTTGGAAAAAGGTGCAAAAAAAAAAAATCTACCACTGCTTTTATCCGCAGTCTCAAAGTGCAAGAGATGAGAAGCAGGGCCGGTTCTCTCTCAGCGGGCAAGTCACCTGATGACATCAAACATAATGAGATGGCTTCCTGTTAACGAGACACAGATCAGCTTAATGAGCTTAGCCACGGAGACGCTCACACTCTCTTTCTCAGTTTGTTACCAGCGCGCTCGTACTGCTTCTCTCTCTGTCTGGCTGTCTTGCTTTATTTTACTCTCTCTTCTCATCTGCTGAAAGCTGACAGACCTTTCATTTTGGTGGTGTGATGCGTCAGGAAATACTAGTCTGTCGTTTCATTCATATAGGCTGCTTTCAAGCACATGTTAAAGCTGCGGGTTTCATTCAGATCAGCGAATAAAAAAAAAAAAAAAAGATGACCGAGTCAGGATCAAGGTTGAACTATTAAAACGAGAAAAGGTAAACATCAGGTAGGCTGTCAGTCGAGGTGTTCAGTGCAAGCAGGTGACATTTTCCCTGTCTGTGTCACACTCCTCTGGCTGCCAGCTTAATATCCAGAGGTCGTGACCTTAATGAGGCGAATTGATTGTGTGCCCACGAGTGCCGGGCTGTCTGAGACTGGGCCTGTCTCGAAATCAAGGCAGGAGTCACTGGGTGAGCTGATTAGACTGTGGCCAAGGTTTATCCTCCCACCACTTTTTCTCTTCACCATAAATATTCATATACGGAGCCCGTGCACCTCTCACCGTTCCGCACTAATTATCCATTCTCAAGATCACTAGCAGGTTCAGCAGGGAGACAGAGAAGCACATTAAAGACACGCGTGCAGTCGTTGCCTGTAATGAAATGAACCCCTCACACCGTAGCTGTAGTACACATTAAAATGCCATATTGTGCCTCGTCATGGTTTAATCGGTGTGCTCGTGTCCTAATCAGCAGATTGTGTCACCTGCATCATCAGTGCATACGGTCTTCTCATTAGCCCAGATTGCAAACCGGTTCATTCAGATAATTACAACGGCACAAATTAGGAATCTGTTATGTAAAGGTCTTTTTAAATATAGTACAGTAAGACCATTTTGTATTTTTCTTTCAGGAAATTACACTACCGTTCAAAAGTTTGGGGTCACTTTGAAATGTCCTTATTTTTGAAAGAAAAGCACTGTTTTCAATGATCACCACTTTAAACTAATCAGAAATCCACTCTATACATTGCTAATGTGGTAAATGACTATTCTAGCTGCAAATGTGTGGTTTTTGGTGCAATATCTCCATAGGTGTATAGAGGCCCATTTCCAGCAACTCTCACTCCAGTGTTCTAATGGTACAATGTGTTTGCTCATTGCCTCAGAAGGCTAATGGATGATTAGAAAACCCTTGTACAATCATGTTAGCACAGCTGAAAACAGTTGAGCTCTTTAGAGAAGCTATAAAACTGACCTTCCTTTGAGCAGATTGAGTTTCTGGAGCATCACATTTGTGGGGTCGATTAAATGCTCAAAATGGCCAGAAAAATGTCTCGACTATATTTTCTATTCATTTTACAACTTATGGTGGTAAATAAAAGTGTGACTTTTCATGGAAAACACAAAATTGTCTGGGTGACCCCAAACTTTTGAACGGTAGTGTATGGCTGGAAGGAGTTCTAGATTTGATGATTTATTTATATATATATATATATTGAGTGATTCCACGCTTATGGGTACTGAAATGGGGACATGAACTTATTCACCTAAAACCATTTTCTTTTTTTACCATCAGGTCACAAAACATGTAATCTTTAATGAATGATATGTTAAAAGATAACTTTAATTTTCTGAGATGTAATAAAAACATATTTATATGCCAAAGTCAAGCCTATGAGTTCCAAAATGATGTCTGTTACATTACTTCTGTTACGATTGTCCATCTCGCGTCTGTTACAAATTAATTACAATCTAGCTATATACCATGTTAATCTTATTGAAAGAATGTGTATGTTTATTCTACTACACATGTTTATTAATTATATTTGCTAAAACATCACCTTCCTATGTTTCAAAAAGTAATTCTACATTGTTAAAATTGAGAATCTATATGTCCACAACACTTCTGTTACGTTCTGACTTTGGCATATAAATATGTTTTTATTACATCTCAGAAAATTAAAGTTATCTTTTAACACATCATTCATTAAAGATTACATGTTTTGGGACCTGATGGTAAAAAAAGAAATGGTTTTAGGTGAATTTTTAAAAATAAGTTCATGTCCCCATTTCAGTACCCATAAACGTGGAATCACTCATATATATATATATATATATATATATAAAAGACTTATTTGGATCACTACTTTTTATATGAAGAATTTTGTTTTATTCTGATATTACCATTTTTTTTTTTCTGGTTTCCGTGGGGCCGCCATGGGGTTTATGCTTCCCATGGGGGTTCTTCTGGCTTCCCATGGGGCCGCCAATGGGGGTTCTGACCTCTCCACAGGATCCCTGGAATGACCACGGTATCCCCTGTGATGGCCTTGGCTTCACTCGTATTGCAGTATCAACAGTGGTGTGACAGTTGTTTTCAAAAGTATACATTCACTTGTATTGACATGATCTCCTGACGAGTGCAATATGGCAATTCAAACTGCATAGCTAGGTACAGAACTGATATAATTACCACTCCGATGACCACAAATAAGAGATTTCTGAATGGAAATTTAAATACAGGTGTAGCAAGTGTTCTAGGTGGGTGGAGCACAGAAGCACGGCAGGCCAGTATTGAGTTCTCAATAACTCTTTTATTATCAGCTTTTCAGCTTCTACACGTTTACATATACATGCACACACGCCGCACACACGTGTTCCGGTCGGGAGGGAGCCCGCTCTGCTCTCGCTCTCCTCCTTAAATAGGGCGCGGTCACTGGGGAAGACACAAACAATTAATCAACCTCAGGTGCAGTGATTCTGCCACTTACCTTCCCTGACTCCGCCCTCCGGTCACAGACCGACGCTTGACCACGCCCCCACTGCCACAACAGGGTTAGTCAAAATTAACAACACTTAAATGGTAGAAGCCATTTATTCACAAAACATGCATCTCATGTGCAAGATGATTTCCACGACAGTCTCAACCTGTTCGTCGTCATGTTCAACACACACAAACCAGCGAGCACCAGGACCATTTAATCTGTCACCCATGGCGCACGTCTGTCTGCAGGAGAAAAATAATCTGTGTTAACGTAATTTTTTTTACTAGCCCTGTACCGGTAAATCTCCAGGGAAATGCAGGCAAGACTATTTGCAGTTGCTGCGGTCTGTTTGCAGCAAAAACACTTTTTCGATGCTTCATCTTGAGCATCACTGACTGACTGTTTCAGGAGCCACGGCTAGCAATTTACACCGTCACCATGTTGCTTCACTTCTCAAAGTTTTGCAACCTTTTTGCGTTGATTATCTCGTCCACTGTTCACCAGCAGCTGCTTTGCCTCGCCTCGCCTCCTCTCACTGTCCAACACCGGCATTTTATTGAAAATGATCAAGTGCTGGCAGTTTTGCTGCACGTCACGCTTACTGTGATCTGATTGACGTCGCAGTCACAACATAAAACCATCATCATAGGCTAATCAGACCATTTAAAAATCCGGTAAACAGAAGAATAACAATGACGCCTAAACTTAATCAGGTTTCTATGACAGAATTTTCCTTTTATACTGTGAGGAAATTATGACCTGAATTCAAAAGATTTAAAACTATCCACTTGAGCATTTTAAAACACACATGCCTTTTGTCACACTGTTTTGTCGAGACTGACATCTAAACAAACTTCAGGTAACGTACTTGACGAATGTTAGATGCGTAAATAATTGTGTTGTCAGTGAAGCATGCAGATAAACACAACTATTTGGAATCTCTGCATTCCCTTGCTGGAAAGGTTTTCATGCACAGCCAGGACACAGGTGTAGGATGTGCAAAATGTAAGCATTTCTGGTTCAGGATGATCACAGAGAGGAACCGGGAGATGTGTTGAGAGAACCGCTCGAAGGCCTGGGCTCTACGATATGCCTGGGAGCTTCTTTATGCAGTTTGGAAGGTGTTCCGAGTCGTTTAAGCCGGAGCGTGAGGAAGCGGTAATGTCCCAGATTACCCCTCCCTCCACTCAGGTCCTGAGGTTAATGAAACTTCTGATGAGAAGCACAATTTGCCTCCGTCTATTATCTCCTCGCCTAAGAGCTACTCCGCAGGTTTCTTTTAATGTCGATGCGCGCGAGACATGGAGAGAGGAAATATCAAAAGATGATGAGTTTTTAATCTTTTAACATTTACATGTCGCCGGAGTGACACGGAGCCCTGGACTTCGAATGTCATTCTGGAAATGCGTCTGACCTACAGAGGACTCTTCAAAGCTCTGAGATGGTGCAGGATTTCTCTCTCTCTCTGTCTTTAAAAAAAAAAAAACAACAAAAAACCCCTCCTTCTCTCCAAGTCCACCTCTCGGCTTTCTTTCAAGTCCGGAGATTAAATTTTATAATGAGAAACAGGAGTGTAAATGAGCGGCAGTGGGACTGAAAGGTTTAAAAGTATCTCCAAGTCTGTTGAACACTGAAGGATGGATGTGTATTGGATTACATTAATCGCTTTGCAAAGTTTAAAATGCACCTTCTCCTTTTCTCTTGGATTACATCGTACATCTCCACTTTTGTCTCCTGGTGATTTGGGAATTGTAGCTCTTACTGTAGTTAATGGTTCAGTGACAACGGAATCGAGCTTTTGACATGGCGGTCCCATTTCCTTCACCAAGACCTCAATGAAAACCTGAAGAGAAGACTCCACAGTGGATGATCTGGAAAGATTGTGGGTTAAAGAATGATCTCCAATTACTTACTCTGTATCTTTATTCTCATCAAGCATTATAGACTCTGTGCGATTGGCAAAGGGAGGTTGAACATAATACTGCAAGCGGAAGTGTCAATAATCAATAAATATTTTTTGATCAGGATTTTTCTCAGAGTAAATTTATTTCACTTGAATATTCTATTTTTCACATTTTGTTGAGATTAAGCTAATAAACCATAGGTACTATTCACATTCAGTGGATATGAGCAATCGCGCGCTCTGATAGCCTCGTAGTAGAGTAGCCAATCAGCTCAGATACCGCGAGTAGAGAAAAACAAAATGGCAGAGTGTGTTGCTGAACCAACCGAGGATGAAATAAAGGCCCTGTCCACACGGCAATGGATTCAGGTGAATCCGATACAATTGTTTATCGTTTAGGCCTGGCGTCCACACGGCACCGGCATTTTGGGTGCCCCAAAACGCAATCTTTTGAGAACGGGTTCCAGAGTGGAAAGATCTGGCAACGTTGCCGTTGCGAAGTCGTCTGGATGAGTAGAACGGATTTGTTTACGATGACGTCACAACCACATGACTGTGAGTGCTTCACGCCGGGTAGAAGTGCAACGAACTCGATGCTAGTTGTCAACAAATCCTATAACTTGGTTCATGAAACGTGCTTACAAAATATTTTCACTGTGAATATTTATTGTGTAATGGTGCAAAGCGAGAGAGAGAGAATAGCCCTTAGGGCAGAGTCAATCCCGCCAGCAAAAATAGGGAAAAAAAGGAGCGATCTCACCTCTTCAGATGTTGGTTTAAGTCCTACAATACATTCCTCAAAAAGGGTGTAGAAGCACAAATTAATCCATCAACGTGTAGCATTCAATTTATTCCGGACCATTAAAGACGCCGCCTTCCGCGTAGAATCATACGTCATCCTCGCCGCCATATTGGATGGGTCAAAGCGGAGAATAAAGATGCCTCATTCATGTGCTGCGTTTAACTGTACCAACAGGTTTACCGTCCAAACGAGATCACATGGGATTACCTTTCACAGGTGAGACTGGAAAAATACTTTTCATTGTATTTGGTCATTATAATGTAATTTTACGAACAGATTTTTCTGACTTTGTGGCTAATATGAAGTCTCGTGCATAATAGTTTATGCGCATGCGTCCTTACTACTTCTATTGTTCTGGTGTCTCCGAAGGGACCGTCTTACAGCGCCCCTAGAGGTGTGGCATGTGTATTGCATCGTTTTCAGCAAGCGTTGCGTTGCCATATGGACCTGATGATGATATTTTACTGATCGTTGCCCATTTGGACGCGATATTTTTTTTAAATAACATCTCGTTGCCGTTGTCGTGTGGATGTAGCCAAAAACTCTACTCGAGAACAAAACCCCAAAAATACAAAAAAAAAAGCAACAAAATATGGAATAAAAGTATTTGATGGTAAGAACGTGGTTTTTTTTTTTTTTGGCCTTCCAAGAATTATCACATTTTTCACAAATTGCTCCTGTCATTTTGCCGGTTTGTTTACATTCTAAGTGGAAATTATTTTGGCGGACGTTTTGAGTGAAGTTTTTATTTATCGAATTTGCAAAAAATGAAAAGAACGATCTGTTTCTCAAAATCCAGTGACTGTGGATAAAATAAGTTATTCCATTCAATCTCGTCGTACATGGATTATAGCGCTATCGAGTCCACATGCACGACTCGATTTCATGGAATAACTTAAATATGTCACTCGGATCCGTGATGTACTTCGTATGAAAAATGTGAGTTTTTCAACACGAGAAGATAAACTTCATGTATTCAAGCCGTGTGATTTTTTTTTTTCTTATTATTATATCGACACGTTCACAAAGTCCCCAAATTTATCAAAACAATTAATTGATTTCCTCACGAGTGACAGATATTTATCTCCCGGGTTTGATTCTCTGTGTCCCGGATGGAGCTCGGATGAAAAATACGAGGGGTGTATTTCCCAGTAAACCACTCGTGTCTATATCATATAATATATTCAGTGGGTCTGCGTGTGCACATGGAAGAAAGCAAACCCATGCATTCTTAAATAAATACATTATTAAATAATACCGTATATAAGGTGCCTCACTGCAGATATTTTAATTGCCAGGTACTTTCTAACCAGTAAATAATCCACTTGTGCATGCAGTCAACTGACGAGCAGCTACAGTGGTGCTTTGAGAGTTTGTGAACCCTTTAGAATTTTCTACATTTCTGCATAAATATGACCTAAAACATCATCAGATTTTCACACAAGTCCTAAAAGTAGATAAAGAGAACCCAGTTAAACAAATGAGACAAAAATATTATACTTGGTCATTTATTTATTGAGGAAAATGATCCAATATTACATATCTGTGAGTGGCAAAAGTATGTGAACCTTTGCTTTCAGTATCTGGTGTGACCCCCTTGTGCAGCAATAACTGCAACTAAACGTTTGCGGTAACTGTTGATCAGTCCTGCACACCGGCTTGGAGGAATTTTAGCCCGTTCCTCTGTACAGAACAGCTTCAACTCTGGGATGTTGGTGGGTTTCCTCACATGAACTGCTCGCTTCAGGTCCTTCCACAACATTTCCATTGGATTAAGGTCAGGACTTTGACTTGGCCATTCCAAAACATTAACTTTATTCTTCTTTAACCATTCTTTGGTAGAACGACTTGTGTGCTTAGGGTCGTTGTCTTGCTGCATGACCCACCTTCTCTTGAGATTCAGTTCATGGACAGATGTCCTGACATTTTCCTTTAGAATTCACTGGTATAATTCAGAATTCATTGTTCCATCAATGATGGCAAGCCGTCCTGGCTCAGTTGCAGCAAAACAGGCCCAAACCATGATACTACCACCACCATGTTTCACAGATGGGATAAGGTTCTTATGCTGGAATGCACTGTTTTCCTTTCTCCAAACATAACACTTCTCATTTAAACCAAAAAGTTCTATTGTGGTCTCATCCGTCCACAAAACATTTTTCCAATAGCCTTCTGGCTTGTTCACGTGATCTTTAGCAAACTCCAGACGAGCAGCAATGTTCTTTTTGGAGAGCGGTGGCTTTCTCCTTGCAACCCTGCCATGCACACCATTGTTGTTCAGTGTTCTCCTGATGGTGGACTCATGAACATTAACATTGGCTAATGTGAGAGAGGCCTTCAGTTGCTTAGAAGTTACCCTGAGGTCCTTTGTGACCTCGCCGACTGTTACGTGCCTTGCTCTTGGAGTGATCTTTGTTGGTCGACCACTCCTGGGGAGGGTAACAATGGTCTTGAATTTCCTCCATTTGTACACAATCTGTCTGACTGTGGATTGGTGGAGTCCAAACTCTTTAGAGATGGTTTTGTAACCTTTTCCAGCCTGATGAGCATCAACAACGCTTTTTCTGAGGTCCTCAGAAATCTCCTTTGTTTGTGTCATGAAGCACTTCCACAAACATGTGTTGTGAAGATCAGACTTTGATAGATCCCTCTTCTTTAAATAAAACAGGGTGCCCACTCACACCTGATTGTCGTCCCATTGATTGAAAACACCTGACTCTAATTTCACCTTCAAATTAACTGCTAATCCTAGAGGTTCACATACTTTTGCCACTCACAGATGTGTAATATTGGATCATTTTCCTCAATAAATAAATGACCAAGTATAATATTTTTGTCTCATTTGTTTAACTGGGTTCTCTTTATCTACTTTTAGGACTTGTGTGAAAATCTGATGATGTTTTAGGTCATATTTATGCAGAAACGTAGAACATTTTAAAGGGTTCACAAACTTTCAAGCACCACTGTAGCGACAGTATGTACAGCAAGCTAACCTCGACAACCTAATTGTATATAACGGTAACTTGTAGCTTTCCTTACCTTAGTAGTAAGCATGTAAGGAGCGTACTCACTTAGAGTTTGAGGAGCGTGCGTCACATACAGCTCAGCTCGCCTTAGGTATTTAAAAAATAAAATAAAATTCAGTATGTTTACACAAAAACGTTTAAAAGTTCAAAGAAAAATGAGTGGTGTATTTCCCAGTACAGCACTCAATTGTGCATGTACACACACACACACACACACACACACACACGAACAAAAGCTCCAAGGGTGTAATGCTCGTTGTGGTGCTACCACCACCATGCTTCAGTGTGAAGTTAGAATGCTTATGCAAGCCGTTACAGAATAAAGAGCTCATATACAGCTGCTGTACGTATTAATCCACAATAAACCTGACGTCTGTATTATCTTCTTCACATCGATTAGAGAGGGAGTGAAAGTGTAGGTCTTTCATAACATTTTAAAAACAGTCAGATGGTTGGCAGTGAAAATGTGACGTTTACTTCAACACTACAGTATATGGCCTAAATATGAAACATCAAGACTTTTTTTTAAAATTCTTTTAATGTTGTTAAATTCTTGAATGTGATTGGTCAGAAGGTCTTGTATGAGTTTTCTATAACGAATGCATTTTTGCCAGAATAAAAAATGAGCAGAAGCAAAGCTGAAACAGTAAAACACGTCAGCTTTTGGTTGTTATTGGTGATGGTGGTGGTGGTGGTTGTGTTTTTTTTTTTTTTTTTTAAAAGTCAGTTTTGTTTTAACTCTGTGTTGTACTGCAAAAGCTATGATTCTCTCAAAGTATGACCATGATGTGATTTATTGTGAGATTGAAGCTCAACACTTCTGAGAGCTCATAAGGAGGAAAAAACAGGTGAAGTGTAGAATATTGCAGAACAAAGCGCTGACACTGGAGGTGTTTCTCCTGTCTTTCCTCAACCTCCATTAGCTGTTCCTCAGGTTTATATTAAAAGAGCGCTGACTTGGCCATGGCTTTGTAGCAGTAATAAGTGTCAAAAGTGCCACACTTTCACTGTGTCGCTCTCTCTCTCTCTCTCTCTCTCGCCAACTAATCTTTCTTTCTGGTAGTGCTGGAATCAGGGTGACGTGTACTGAGCCATCAGGAGCACATTTCGAGAAGCGTTGCTTTTCTCAACTTTCCATCTGGTGGTGTTTTGTTTTTTTTTCCCCTTCTTTCAGTCTTTTTTTGATGGTGTTGGTGAACCAATTTTTTTTTCTTTCTTTTTTGTTTTCTGAACAGATTAAATCTCCATCTGTTGCAGTGCTTACAAATTAGTTGCCTGCAGTTTGCTGTGCCGGTGGACGCTGTGGGACGGATATAAAGGATTGTGTAGCGCCCTTTATCCTGTTGTCATTTAAGGCAAAGTCCTGAATTCTTTTAAGAGTGGATCTATCCAAATTCTCACCACCTTCCACTAATCTAAATGATTTGAGTGTGAATCTGTTACACAGATGGTTCGTGAATGTGTTTTGTGTTTGTAACTCAGTGACCCAAAGATTTCTTGATCGAAATTTATCACAGTCAGTGGTTTTTGAACGTCATTGGTTTATTTTTATTTGAGAGAGGAAAGAAAGAGGAAAAATGAAATAAAGGAAAATGATATAGAGTCTACAAATAACCTGGACAGGAAGTGTAGCAGTGAAATTCTTGAATTAGGTGTTCATCACAATGATACAGTATATAAACTAGATTTTGAGAGAATATAAAACTGTCCATTGAATATAGTACATACCAAGTAGATGCAAAAATCTATCAGGATAATTTCAAGTCAGTTTAAGTGAAATCAATGCCAGTTCAAAACTATTTCAGTAAATTCAGTCAGCGATTCAGAATAATCTATATCCAGCAGGTTTTAGCTCCTCTGTCCATAGGGCCGATGAGTTATTGCTATGGTGTGGCGTCCATTGTCCACAATGCAGTTAAATCGTATCTCCTCCGTGGATTTCCGTTCTGATTGTTTTGTTTGAAAGAACTCGTCCTCACTCTGCACAAAACGTGGTCGTTATTTTGTCAAATTTTTTGTTAACGAGTTACTAATTAGGCCAAATTAAAGCTAGACTGCCTTTCAGATTTTTCAAGTGTAGGTCATAAAGAATTTTCCCCGACACTCAATTATTTTTGTTTAGTGACTGAAAGCTACTGAATTCGAATCACAGACTTCCAATTTTATTTGTGTTTTTTTGTTTTTTTTTAATAAAACGATGAATGAATTTATTTCCACGTGGCCCAAAATTCACCACTATTTTTTTTTTTTTTCCTGCTTCACCCAATGCAAGATGCTACGTCATGCATCACGTGGTGGGCTTTCCCCGTTCACGCAAGGCATTGTGGGATACAAATTTGAAACAGGAGAGAAAAATGGAGGATGTGAGCGTGTGAATGAAACATGAAAGAGCGACTACAGTAACGGAAAGAAAGTGAGAAGAAAATACGTTATGTTATATACGAAGGAAAGGAAACGCAGGACCAAACTAATAAATATGGGCGCTCAGCGAGCACCTCGGTGTGATCAGCTGTTCATTTAGCGACAGAATGATGGAACTGTCAGTGCACGCTCAAAGGGAAACCTGTAGATGGCAGTAAGGGCCTCTGCATGCTCTTGCGACAAGGCTTTCGCAGATAGCTTTTCGCAGACAGTTGTAATTTATCGTTGAGTGGGGAGTAATAGGCGTGCACGATGTTATTCACCGCCACAACGCAAGGGGGCGCGAAGTCGTGAAATCGCTAGGAGTAGTCGGTGGGTGTGGTTAGTGGAGTGTTTATCCTCCGGTTACTTATAATGACTAGAACTGGAGTCGTATAGATGTACGTACTTCCTCACTTCCTCGATCAACCGCTCTTCGTGCTGCTCCATCTTCGCTCGTGTTTTTAAAAATGGCGGTCATGAAAACAAACCAAACCGGGAAAGTAGGGAAGTGGAAGTGCGTGTACAGCGGATGTAGAGTGAACCAATCGGAGCCCTCTTGTCTGCGACGCTGTCTGCGAGGCTTCTGCGGTGGTCACAATTTTTGGGAGGTGCGCGCAGAGCGTCTGCGAAAGTGGGGGGGGCTACGCAGATGCTATCTGCGATGCCGTCTGCGAGGACTGGGTTGTCAGCATAAATTGGCCTTAATGCAACACTCTGGACGCCAGCTGCTGTAAAACCCAAAAGAAGAAGGTAAACCTGCGCATGCGCACATGGACTTCCTCTGTCTGCTTGACTGCGCGAAGCGAGCGATTTCATGCCCATTATTTGCTTTAATCCCCTCAAATTAAATAACTTCCCAGCCACAGAATGGCCTGATATTTTGTGAGATATTACATAAATAAACAGATATCACAATCACCACATTTCAGAGGGAACTTCCGGTAAATTTCACCAATTTTACGAAATCAAAAGGCCGTCTCATTTTTAAGGAATTTTCCAGGCCTCTCATTATTAGAACTGTATCTCCTCTCTGATTTCTCATCCAATTTTGATTCTGATCAATATTTTTGGGTCAATCGTCCCTCGGGGAACAAAACTTGGTTGTTTTTTTTTTTTTTTTCCTGTTGTAAATAATTTGTCGTGGAGGTTGGTCCTGTCTCACATCGTCATATTTCAGTTCTGTTTGATGGTTTGGTCGTCATGGTTATTTTGATGGCAGGACAGACGAGCTACTACATCCTTGACCTTCTGGTCATTTAATAAAGAACCATTTCAAAGCACTTTTTTACGTTATGTCCGTCAGTCAGTCAGATCAGTCGAAAACTTTTAACCAGTTCAATCAGCCATTCGGTTTGATATTCAGGTCTTCACATTGAAAGCAAGGACTATCAGGGGAAACTTTTCAGGTCCACAATAGTCCAAAAATCAAACCTCCAGATGTTTGTCTTTGCTGCCAAAAATTCCCTTTTGAGATGGAAATGAACTGAGCAGAGTTTCAGAGCTACAGGTGGTATACTGGGCGTGGCACTGTGCTGAGAGGACGGCAGTGTATTTCTAAACCTGACCCACCTTTCTGATAGTCCACAAGAGGAAGAGATACAAAGTGAAAAACTGTAGAAATGTATATGACATAAATTTTGAAGTCCTGTGCAGCCATGTTTGGACATGTAACAGCAACTGAAGTGGGGACGATCCTTGTGGTTTTCCAGAGAGGACACTTTTTGTCCCGCGCATTTCAACCACACGTGAAGCTCCGCTGCAAATCAAAAGTGTCTCACATCTGTTTCGAGTCCTGTTTTTACTGAGCAGCAACAGAGTCTTCTGCTTCAAAAGAGACAAACATTTTCTTCCAACATCATTCACAACCTCATCATACGGCGAGTGATTTCCAGAGAGGACGTTCTTGATGGACGAAGGATCCTGTCAGAGGCACTTAGTTTACAAAAACTTCAATATCTTTCTCTGCTGAATGAAAGTACTGAATACGTCCCAAAGTAAAACAGAGATCGTGCGACAAAATGCAATTGTGAATTTAACCAGTAAACGTGTCTAAGTGTAATAATTAAAGTAGAATTAAATGAAATGACCACAAGGTCAAAACTGAGCCTGCGTTTGACTCTTAAACGTATTTATAAGAGATCTTCGTGCTGTAGGCGGAACTGGAGGTGCGTCCCTGTACAATAAGGTAGAAGAATCTCCAGCGTTTATCTAAATATACTGGACCGAGTTGCAGGAGTCCAACACACTCTTGTTGCACTGCTCGAACACTGATTATCTGGTTTGTGGAAAAGCATTCAAGTAAGAGCTGCATACTTGTACTTTGTCCACATGGCAATGAACTTTTGAACTTTTAAATACAGGACCCCACAGACGGAGGAGTCCCCTCTTATCGTTGAAAGCGAGTGTTGTTGCTTGTTTTCAGTGAGGCCGCCAAAAAACTAGCCACTTCACTCATCAGAGCAAGGAAAAATCCCAGAATGGTGACTGTTGCCTTTTCGCATGCACGGCTGTAATGAGTACAGTGACCAGTCGCAGGACAGAAACCCAGTGATGGTGATGAGAGGAATTCCAAGACGTCCAATGTTGTCGGAGGGCTGGCAAGAGGTGCCTCATACTGAAACTGCTATCTGGTGCTCCTTCAACGTCCAGAACTACAAGCGAGGCTGATACCTACTTCAACTGATGACTGGTTGGCTCTCGGTGGTCTCTTTTAGAATGTTATAGCAAGAACAGTCAGCAGCCTATGGAGCACTTGCATGTGACGTCACATCCGATCCAGATTGTAAACAGACGCCACCTTGTCGGTCAAACGCCATATTTCCGCCTTCTGCTTCTACTTCTACCTTTTCTTCTGGAAAACCCTACTATATACAATTCTACTACAACGTCAACTCCACTGAAAATCAATAAAACAAGACGAGTGGAATCCTGTGTCCGAGTCCTTCCCTTTCAAGTGTGGGAAACCCATGATGCTCACATACACTTGAGAGTAGGCTGCCACGGGACTCTGACAGGCGTGCAAAATGGATTGCTGCTATCAGGTCTACCATATATACAGTAATAGTGATAGACTACAAGCTCTCCCTACCTGTGCACGTCTTTTATGTTTTTTGTGTGTATTTTTGCGTGTTGTTCGTCTGTACCGGACTTCAATATCCACTACAACCGTATGGACTTACTGGACATTGGTTTCCAGCAGAAAATGACGGTTTGTAGCGATTTCCATCGCATGCACAACATTCCGGACGAGATAGCGAGACCAGCGGGGTCTCAATACTTAAGTGACTTACCCGTCCAATGAGGATTGTTATTTTCTTGTTTACAAGATGCCACATCTGAGTCGCTGACAAATCCTGAATTTCTGTAAAGATAACTGTCCAGAGATTTATAAGCACGCAGTGCTTCACCACTGAACAGCGAGGGAAAGTTAATGAGGTAATTATACACATCTGGGTATTCCACCTCTGGCAGTTCCATATCCACTGACATGGTCGTGAAAACTACGTCCGCTAAGCCATAAGGGTCACTAATTTGTAGATCGTTTATTTTAGACATATATCTAGTTATCTGTTCATTAGAAAAATGAGCCGTGTAGTCCGTCGGTGGAAATTGATCCATTTTGTACACGAGTGCAGCAGTATTCAGCGGTGTTTTCTACCGACAAGATGGCGGCTGTTTACATTCCGGTCACATGACTGCAAGAGGTCTATAGTGGATACGATTGAAACTTCGGTTTAAAGTCTGTGTTTTAAAACAAAAAAACCCACAAAGTTCTGTTCCCAATTAAAAAAAAGATCAGTACGTAGCTTTTTTTTTTTTTTTTTTAATTTAATAATTTTACTTTTTATTAACATGTAAAGATTTTTCTGATGGACAACTGGACAAACCAAAAAGGGGGGAAAACCCTTTTTATATAGTAAGTTTGCGTTCACATTTGAATCATAACTGGTATCTATCTGTCTAACTCACTGGTGTCTTGCCATCTCGTCTTCTGACTGAACGTCTTTGGGGAGAACCCTCGTCTCAACTGTCACTGTGACTATCTCTAATTAATGAGTTACTTGCCATATGTCTTGAACTTGTGGGATCTCGACAAACTGTTTTACACTTTTTTAAAATGGAGATGAAGCCCAGTGATTAGTGTCCTGATAAAATATCTATTTTTTTTTTCTTTATTGTATAATTTATGTATTTTTCCCCCCCTCAGAGCTATGCGTGTTGGGTTACCTCCAACCAGTAATTTGATTTGTTTTTGCACAATTTACACAAGTAGACAAAGATAAAAATAAATGAATGAATTAATGAAAAAATACAGTACAGTGCAGAAAGCCTTGAGGGCTTATTTGAAACCTCCACCTAAAACAACAAGGTCGTACAATAACAAATTTAATTTAACATACAGAAAGTATGACAGGGCGACATGCAAGTGATGGCAAAAGAAAGGGGGAAAAAATATACAGCACTTTTACAGGACTTAATTTGAGCCAGTGGATCCCAGTGAGTTTATGATGGCGGTACGGTTTTGATATTTGGCGCTCTGCTCTGAAATTGACCCGAGTCTCCCTTCAGCTGCTGCTTCAGTCAAGTCTAACTGGTGAATCAGGTTTACTGGGTGATGATGGTGGTGTTGGGACTGGAAATCTGGAATTGCAAATGGTTATTACACGTTTACAAGTCGAAGGTGGGGGGGAAAGGGATTCTTCAGGAGGTTTTTATTTATTTATTTACTGGATGATTAATCAGGGTTTATTGTCCTTCTTGAGATCAGAGAAACTGTAGACTAATTGATCTGGTTTTATGAAGAGGAAGCCCAGTGTTTTACGGTTCTGCAAAGAGGCACACTGTAAAAAAAAAAAATCCGTTGTTTTTAACGGAAAAATACTGGCAGCTGTGGTTGCCAGAATAATCCTGTTAAAAATACAGTGAAATGTAAACAACATTACAGAATAACTTGTACATTTCACTTGGATTCCATGTCCAATTAATGATAACTAAATGTAAATTTTACAGGTATTCAATGTACAATAATCAATACATAACTGTTAATTTTACGGATATTCATTGTACAATAAAAAAGCATGGAGGAATGAATTGCGAGTGTTCTCGATTATTGGTTTTTGTGGCTCCAAAATGATGGTTACAAGCAATGATGTACTAGACAGATATTTTATTTGATTTAGAGTTTTACGAAATGTGCCGAAGAGCCTCTATTGACATTTTTTTTCAATATTTTTAACAGGGCAATTATGTAATTTTAACTATCACATTCTGTTTTAGTATTACAGTTTGTGTTTAAACTACAACAATTTGTAAATTCTACCAAAAAAATATGATCAATTCAACATATTCTTACTGTTAAATTAACAGTGGTATTTGGTTAGGAGTTTTACAGTATATTGATGCAAATTACACACTGCTTCATTGTTTTTGTATTTACAGTTTGTCATGATTTTACATAAATTCACTGTTAATTCTACGGACATTTTTTACAGTGCAGACCAACAGAAAAACCCGAATCTTGCTTTCTTGCAAGCAAACAGTCGTTTTCTCTGTACATGCGTGACCTCGAGCCATGACTCCAGCGCAGTGTTGTAGTCGAGTCACTAAACCTCGAGTCCAGTCTCGAGTCCCCAGTGTTCAAGTCTGAGTCATTTAAAAAAATTGAGTCCATTATTGATCCGAGTCGAGTCCAAGCACAAGACTCCACCCGCACCATGTGACGGTGGCTGTTTCAGCGCCATTAGCATGAGTTTGTTCCTGAACATGGCGTATGAACAGGTGAATGTGCTTCTCTTTATCAGGGAGTGTGCAGTATTCTGTCAGAGATGGTTGGGAGACGGATGTAAGTGCAGAAGGTGTGTTTATTAATACAAGTGAAGACGGTAAACAATCCAGAACAGCAGGCAAAATCGTAAAATGGTGAAACAGGTGATAGGGCGAGCGAGACACAAACAGGCTATCAGAGACTTGGCAGGATCAAAGACGAGAAACAGGGATCAGGAAACCAAACAAGGAAATAAGGCTCGGTAATGTGTCAGCAACGCAACTCAATACTTCGCAAAGTAAGTGTGTTTTCACAGTTTTTATATCGGCGTGCTGATTGCGCCTTAATCCTGTGCAGGTGTGAGTCGTTTACGGCGCGCGCGAGAGTCCGCTTGGCACGTGTGCTGTCCAGAGCGTCCGAGAGTCTATCTGATGTATGCGCCAAGGTGTGATGCACACTTGCATGAAACTGGTACAAAACTTAATGTAGATATGTATATCTTATGCCAAATTATTATGGTGTTCCAAAAAATAAAGGAAAAATCCGAGTCCTTGTTTCCAATTTGAGTCTGAATGCAGTTCATGTCCAAGTCCGAGTCATCCGTGCTCAAGTCAAGTCACGAATCCTTAAAATTAGGACACGAGTTGGACTCGAGTACGACAAGCCTGCTCGAGTGACATCTGAAATTTTAGTAACAAATCAGGAAACCTTAAAATTTAAGTCTCAAGTTCCTTTGTGTCTTTATCCCCCATTTAACCCACGTTTTGTCACTTGTAGGCGTGGCCTGTTCGGCTTTCAACATTTATTTATTTGTCTATTTATTTGGTTACTCACCGAAATGTCTGTGTTCTACTGTAATAATACTCATTCAGACAAGTGGATTATCTTTCACACATTATGTTGTAGACACAAGACTGTGGCTTTTCTCACATTTTTGAGCACCGAATTAGAGCCCTGCACTCCCGCGGGACCCGACGCAAAGCAGTGCGGCGCAGGACAAAATTTGAAAGCTCATTGCGGGCGCGGGCGGGAGGGGGAGTGCACAATGCGGGAGCGGGCAGGAGAGGTGATAAGCTGCAGTCCCGCTAACTAAAAATGTGTTTAAAATAAAATTGATAAATTATTAATTTATGTCTATCATATATAATTTGTGCTGGATATTTTATTTGGCATTAATAAAAACATTTTAAGATGCCTAAATTTGCGGATGTGGTCTAATCTCACGTACGTTTCCGATTCCTTTCCGCTCTTCCGTGTTTGAGATCTCCGATCATGGCAGAAGAGCAGAGCTCCTCTAGTGAAGCTCACAGTGCTTCAGAAGTAAGATTTCCTAGAATGTAAATGTGAGGAGTGACATATAAGCTATGTGCAATGTACAATATTCTTAATATCCACTGTAGATGTTGGTAGGTGTGTTGGGTATCTCTGTAAAGCCTCAGCTGCGCATGCCGCCTGGCAACGCGTACCCTCGCTACGTGCGCTAGGTGAAGGATCGGTCAGTGGAGAGCTCAGCTAAGATCAGCATGTTTAATTCCCCAAGAACTTTCATGAGAAATAACGCGAATGTCTGCATCATGCGGGATTTGCGGGCGGGAGCGGGACAAAATATGGCGGGCGGGAGCGGGACTGAAAATCATAATTCTTTGCGGGAGCGGGACTGAAAATTCTGTCCCGCGCAGACCTCTACACCGAATGTGGTTTAATGGTTGCTAAATACAGGAAGGAACTTCAGTTCTGGGAGTAAAATAAAACCAAACCGCAGCTTGTCATGTGACCGAGAAACCAGAAAGCGCAAACCTGAAAACCTTCCCATGGTGGAAAATCTCCTGACTGTTCCGAGGCACCGGCACTGCTGACTCCTTCCATGAAGTTTGTTCAGTAAACATATTCGAATATCGGTTCAAAAAACTCATATCATTTATTATAATCTGTAGATTACATGACGTATGAGCTGTACAAGTCTGTTGCTATAGAAACGATAACATAGTAAAATGAGCACATTTTAATATGCGCCTGTGATTTGGATTACGGCTCAGAATTGAGAATTCGGCTGTTCTGTGTGAGAACAAAATTTATTTTTTAATGAGCGCCTTTTTTTTTTTTTTTTTGATTGTCACCTTTAGTATTCGTCTAAAGTTAGTTCCTGGTGTTACTTATGTTATAGGAGCTATAAACTAAGACATCATTCCCTCACAAGCCTCTCTTGAAGTTAATACAGGGAAAAACCCTCCAGACAAATATAAAAGCAGCTTATTCATTTGGCTTCTTGCCCCTTGTTTTTTTTTTTTCCCCAATTTATAATCTTTTAAAAAGTTTATTAAATATCCATTTAATACTGGATATCCATATCTTCATCTTGTTCCGTCGTTAATGCAACAAGGTGCACGTTTGTGACATAGGAGACGTGAGAAGATATTCGAGAGACATTTGGAGGTGTGTGAGCGAGAACGGAGAGGGTAATGAGGTTTTAATGGCAGCGCGCTCGTCAGCGCGTGACGGTTTAATTGCCTCGAGTCGAACATGTTTCCAGCCAACAGCAGTCTGTTTTTCTTTTCGCACAGTTGCCATAACCACAATCTCGTATTTCAGAATCATCAGCTTTATTTACTGTCTTTGTCCCTTTGTGCTCACAAAAGGCTTTTTCTTTTGTCCTCGTCCTCACTGCAGTGGATGAGTCAGAGCTGAGACGCAAGATCACTGAAGAAGTGCAGAAAGGTCTGGAAGAGGAGAGGAGCAAGAAGCAATACGAGCTCCATCAGTGGTAAATGTGTACACACACACACACACACACGTCCATGAGAGATAAATGCATTACGATGAAAATGTGCTCGGTGTAAAAGCTAAATATAGAATTACTTCTCTGACTTTTCTAATATCCTGAGTTTAAATGTAATTCCGAGTTTCGAACAGGACGACAGACAAATCACCTTCACACACATTAAAACATTCGATCTCTTCAGCGCTCAAATTGGGACACAGATGTAGCTGTTCTAATCTGGATTCGTTCACCTCTTTTCCGTTCTCCACTGCACTCGTTTATTCTTTTTTTTTTTTTTTTTGTTCTTCCCTCCCCCCAAATCAATTAATCATTGCAGAGCGACTCAGACTGGGTCTAATTTCCTCCTTTCTGATGGTGCGATCTGTTCCCCTCCACTGATGAGGACTCATCGCTGTTTGTTCGGTCAAGAAAGATAGTGCTGCGATACACTGACTGTCCGGATCAGTACACGGTTCTGCACATCCAGGTCAAGAGTTTCACTTCATCTTCACGTCAGATATTAATATGAGAACGGGGGGAATCTGATCTTTGTGATCGAGACGGGCTGGTTTGAGAGTTTCAGATCATCTCTGTGGATCTTCATTCATGACAAATGATCAAGAGATTGCACAGTAATGGTGCGGAAAAAACAAAACCTGCTTTTTGATGAGAGGGGGTTCAGAGGAGAAGGTTACGGGAGCTTAAACGAGACGGTCAGTGACGGTGTAGCTCGTGCCGGCCCTGTCTAGTCCAAAAGGAACGATCTAAAGTGGGCCACTTTGCACAATAATAGCTGCAAGCTATATACACTATATAGAAGCGATATCCACCCTAGGAATCCCGACCTATTTACCAGAAAGAATCCAAAACGGCGAGGAATTGACCGAGAAGAAGCGATTTTTGTTGAACTGCTGTTAAACATTAAGGCTTAATTAGTCCATAACTTCATTAATAGTTGCAATTATGCAAATTTGGGTAGAAGTTATATGCACCCCAGGCAGACCCACCTTCCTGCCAAGAGGAATAAAAATTGGTGAATTGTTGAGAGAGAGAGAAGAGATTTTCGTGGAACGTGGACGCCACCGAACGGATGATAGGCAACACATGATGGCATAAACTCATCACTTGTCGGCCGGATGAGCTAAAAAAAAAACACTTTACAGCCATGGTGAGCAGAAAAGCATCTCATCCAACCTTGAGGCTACAGTGTGGCTACAGTGGGCACAGACTTCCCCAGACTGGACCTTTGAAGATTGGAAAAAGTTTCTAAAAAGTTTAGAAACAAACTTTTTGTGTGGATATTCCAGGCATTGCGTGTGTTTTGGGAAGTGCGTGCTCTCGCTCGCTCGCTCGCTCGGTTTGACGTTTCTGCATTACCCTGCTCTTACAGTTTCGAGTGTAAAGGGCACCGCTGATATGCCGTCTTGATAGCCGTTACGGTTTCACTTTTGTGCATGTTAAAATGGATGAATTCAGAAAGTCTGATTAGGCGCTGACCCAGGAAATTACTGGCTTGGCTTTTGCAGGATATTGGATCCGGCGTTCGGTGTAATCGCTGGAGTAGCATAAACGGCCACTGAAGATTTTATTCTCAGGATCATCCAGACGTTTAAGCAAATTTCTGACGGATGACTGACTGTTAAAGAGACAGAGAACAGGAGAACAATATTACACTTGTTCTATCAGAAGAATAAATCATGTTCAACTTTTTTTTAAATGACAAGGCAGGAACGCAGTGATTTAGTGTCGATAACTGATGTAAGAAGGGCTGAGTATAGTGACATTATTAGAATTAATGATATGATGCTGCCATTGATAAACCAAATGATCTTTTTGAGATCTATTTTAAGAGACTGTATATAGCTGTAATGATGCACAATGCATGAAAAATAGCTGCAAGCAGAAAGGGAGGAACATTCATGGCGTTTTGTCAAGGACGTGCCACTGGCATTCTCGGCCAGTTTCACGTCAGTGGATGAAAGATTGGCTGAGATGTGAGCTCATGTCTTGTTTGGTTGCTTTTACACCATATTTCATCATCAAAATCCAAAATGGCGGAAAATCCAGTATGGTGGAAATTGACCATGGGGTGCATTTTGAATTCTGCTTGAGCCAAGGAATCCCATGGTACCTCATGGAGTGAGTTTGTTTATATGGTTCAAGTGTTCCCTGCATAAATGCATCTCCAACTTTGACCCGTTGGTGGCACTAGAGCACTCATGGTGCAAACATGAAACTCTGTGGAAAGAATCAGCGGCCTGTCGCCAGTCAGTGTACCAAATTTTAACGTTTTTTTTTCTGTACGGTTCTATGGGATGCCATAGACACCCTCGCCAGAAGACGCTGATGAAGAATAATAAAAAGTAGAAACGCAATTAATTTCCTGCACATATGGCATTATTGATAATAAAGTTAATTTGAACTTAAACAGCTGTCCTGCTTGGCCCCCCAAAAAAGTATTTTGAATAAAAACAGCTGTTGTGTTTTGCTTCATATTTCTTCATCCACTTTAAGGGAAAGTATTAAAAGGCTTTTTCTGCTGATTATACCTTTTAGACACTCACAGTTGTAGAAACACTGCAATCATCATCTTGCGGTACAGCATTAGCATTAAAGCAGGCAATAAATAACGTTTTATCTCAGACATGACGCACTCCGTTCCCGTGCCACCCTCTCGAGGCTTTGCTTTTTCCTCTCGGCCCTGCACGCGTCCGCAGAGCCGAGCCTCAGAAATTGCTATTGACGGCGAGTTTATTTTCTGTCAGCCATAAAAGCAAATTTAGGGACCGACTCGGTTGTTTTTACATCGTTCTTGTCGAGGTGGCGGAGGCGAAGTGCTCCGTCCCATCACCCAGGCAACGCCATTAAGCCAAAGTAGAGGCTTTATTGACCATGATGTCACGCTCTGAGGGACGGAATCAATATTTTCCTTAATGTTGTCTTCCATTTAGATCTTCATGTCCAGCATTTTGTTCTTTATTTCTGCTCTTTGTCTTTCGTGTGTGTGAGATGGACCCCCCCCCCAAAAAAAAAAAAAAAAAAAAATTATTTATTAAGTCCCCTGCTGAGGCTATAGATTCAAATAGGAGGAAATAATTTTCTCGGTTTGGTGCGTCTGTCACTGCTGTTGACTGTTTATTTTTGCCCTCTGAACTTTTATTCATTCATACATACATACAGGAGAGCGAATAAAATCACTGCCCCCCCCCCCCCCCCCCCCCCCAAAAAAAAAAAAGAGTATTATGAGCTCTCTATCCCAAATAGCAGTCACACAATTTCTTTGACTGTAATTGTGTTGTGTTTGTGACTTGCATCTGTAAGAAGAGGAGAAGGGAGGAAAAATTCACCACTACAACTACTCACTATTTTTCCTCGTTCTTCACATTTTTCTTTTTCGCTGAACTCATCCTGTCTTGCACTTTAGCAAGTTGAAATTTCTGGTCTGAACAAGTCAAATCGCCATTCTGCCTGTCCGACAGGACGAGTCGAATATTTATTTGTTGAAAATCACCATTTAAAAAAAAAAAATCATAATTATTCAAGTGTCGCATCAATAGCGTTCCAACAAAACCAGTTCATTCCCCTCAGCGATCCGCCGTGTTATCATTTCCAAAATTCCAGGGAAGCTGAGTACAGTGTGTGTGTGTGTGTGTGTGTGTGTGTGTGTGTGTGTGTGTGTGTGAGAGAAAAACAAATAAATAAAAAATAACCATGTTGTAATATTTCATTATAGATTATTAGACTTCTTTAAAATCAGAGAAATGGAGATCAAACACTTCAGTAAAATAAATATCTGCACTGAATCTTAATTTCTTTTGTATGGTTCACATTAACCAGCACAAACGTGGTAAAATATTTCGGGGGAGTTTTACGACAATACCGAACTCACTCACGGTTTGTTTTCATTCCTAACGGGATTCTGTCCCCCTTATCATGTCCAACTTGCTTTCTTTTCTGTTTTTTTTTTTTTAAAGAAAAATCAATTTATACTTCAGATTTTATTGAATTAATCAGGATTTCACTTTATTTCCTCCAGAAGCTTTGAATTTGGAGGAAGAGTTGAATTATAACTCTTAAAACTGCAGATCAGGTAATGGGTTGGAACAAAACATGTACCATAATGGGGCTTTGGATGGTTTTTGTTTATTGCTACAGTTTAAGTTTGAGTTTTATTGAAAACTATAAATCATTAAAGCGTCATCATTATCACAACTTTACCTGTATTTTGTTAATCACTTTCCTTTCATTGAACTCGGAAATACAGAGGAATAAAAAGGTTACAGTCAGGACGAGTGGAAAATCTCACGGCTTGTCTGAGTGGAATGAAGAGTTAATGTCGAACCCTGCTACAAAGTTTTATCACATAATGTGTTGAACATTTTCAGTGTTCTCGACATTAAAGTATGGAGATCTGTTCGCTGTGATTGTTTAAAATACTCGCAAGCTTTCTTTAAATTTTTTTTATTTTTTTTAGAAACTGTGAACATTTTGTCACGGAATTGTATTTAATCTTTTTAATAACATTTTATAGTGAAATTTAATCAATTTATTCAGAGTTCAAATTGTGGACACTTATGTAAACTGATAATGAATTAGTAACAGGTTTCTATATTTAAGTTTCCGTGCCGAGGTGACATGGATGTGAAGGTGTTTTGATGAAGTGCTCGGTAATAAATGAGTTTCCATCGTAGTTCTCAGACATGTTGCCATGATTTCCTTCCTGCATTTCCAGCTACGTAGTTCTTTAAATGATCTGAGTGAACTAGCTGAAGTTTAAGATTTCCTCAAAACTTGTACGAGTGATTGAGAGTAATGTGTTAGCGATAACTTGCCTGTAACTCGCGTAATGAACTAGATGGCAAAAATGGGCGGAAAGCGTACTTCGGAAGTCTGCCGTACTCTTTCCTGACTTATTGGAGGATTACATTACAACTCTTAATGAGGCTTAATTAAATAATACACCAGCAACAGTGCAAGACATTTATCTGATAATCTCTCAGAACATCCTCAACATTAATCATAAGACGCCCAAACTGGTGTTCTGTACGCTTGTTGTAGTTCTGTCAGGGATGGCTCCAGCCCAAAAATCTGACAGATGCACCTTTGCAGGAATATTTTCACTAATTTTACCAGATTGTTATGGATTTTCACAGGGGAGTAGAGCACACTGAGCCCTTTCCGAAGAGGGCAGCCACGGCCCACTACGACCACGGCTCGATCTGCTATTCGCCTCTGAAGCTCCGCACGAGCGCGGCTCGCCGAAAACTTGAATACGAGCCCTGGCTCCAGCCGTGCGCACGCAGGGATTTCAAAATTCATAACTCAGCCACCGAAAGTCCTATCCCTGCCAAACATTACAGGCACCTCCCTCGACCCGAGACCTTTTGAAACAGCCTGTTATTTGTAGCAAATTTCAACCTCTTTTTGGAGCACTTTATTGGTTTGATCTACATTCTTTGTCTCAGGTCGCGCTATACAAAGCATCGTGAGAATACAGGTAATTGGGTCGGGTAAGCATGACCGCTTACCACAGGTGGTCGGATCCTGGACTATCGGTCTGTTGGTTGAGCATGGCTATAGCCTATGTAGCTGGCTAGCGGTAAAGTAAACAAATGCCCCGTGACTGATGCCAAGTGGTGCGCACACTTTTCTGACTGATGCCCGTGCATTGGTTGCATCTGTCCCTGGTTCTGCGTAGTTTTTTTAGACTTGTCTCGCTAACTGAATTGTGTACCATGTGTGGAATCGACTCAAGTTTTCAGCACTTGGAAATTTTTTTGGGGGGATGGACTTCCATGTGAGCCAAAAACCCTTGGGCATCCATGACCTTGTCACAGTTGTTCAGAAGCAATGAATGATGTCGGGACTAAACTGAACTTCTGAAGTTTTGAGTCTTATATTTAGATGTCACATTTTGCCCAACATGGCTTCTTGGCTGTTTTCTAATAATTAGGCTCATTGATTGATTTGCATGGGGCACGAAGGGGCCCATATGGTCCAATCCCACAGAAGAGCTCCTGGAGCGCAAACTGCTGAAAAAGTTAATGGTGAAACCTTTGTTTTAGCCAGGATTAACTTTTTCAGCAGTTTGTGCTACAGTAGCTCTTTTGTGGGATTGGACCATATGGACGAGCCTTCGTGCCCAATGTGAATCAATGAGCCTTCGACACCCGTGACCCTGTTGCCAGTTCACCACTTGTCCTTTGGATCCTTGGACCCCTTTTGGTAGGTACTAACCACTGCATACTGGGAACACTGCACACAATGGGCCATTTGAGATGCTCAGATCCAGTCTAGCCATCACTATTTGGCCCTTACCAAAAAAGTCACTCAGGTCCTTACACTCGCCCATTTTTCCTGCTTCCCACACATCAACTTCAATAACTGACTGTTCTCTTGTTGGCTAATATATCCCACCCCTTGACATGTGCCACTGTAATGAGATAATCAGTGTTATTCACGTCAGTGGTTTTGAAGTCATGGTCAATTGGGATATTGTATATTAAATATGCAGTATGTATGCTAAGAAAGTTAAACAATGCAGCGTTTATCAGCACTAATGGGGGAAAAAAAAAAGAACTCAACTTCTTCCAAGTGAATTGGTTCAAAAGCTGTGCTGCTCACTGCCCATCCCTGCATGACCAGAGTCTGTTTTGAAAAGAGAGAACCTTTATCTTGTAGACTGATTGTGACTTTTTCACCAGTTTAATGCAGTTTAATGTCTGATAGAGCAGGAAAGATCAATAAATATAATACCACGAGAAACCCAGATAAGCCAAGCCAACTCAATATATACACGGTGGTTCATAAACCTGACTCAACTCATCCCAGTACATCACGCTTTCTCTCTCTCACAGTAACCACAAAGGAATAGTTTCCTCACCTGAAGCAGGAATATCATGAGATGGAGTGTAATGGAAAGAGCTCCATACTTTACAGGAAATTGTCCACTGTTACTCCTTTTCCACCAACAGGGAATGGGTTCTCTTCTGATTCATGCACCAGATTTTGAACCATTCAGTGCATTTTGACCAAAAATAAATTAATTCCAAACTTGAAAAGTTGGTTCTACGCTGGAACCAAGATATAGCCGGTTTGTCCAGCACAAGCCATGATATCAGTGGGTGTGCTTCTGATGGTATGGGGTTGCATTAGTGCGTGTGGCATGGGCAGCTTACACATCTGGAAAGACACCATCAATGCTGAAAGGTATATCCAGGTTCTAGAGCAACATATGCTCCCATCCAGACGACGTCTCTTTCATGGAAGACCTTGCATTTTCTAACATGACAATGCCAAACCACATACTGCATCAATTACAGCATCATGGCTGCGTAGAAGAAGGGTCCGGGTACTGAACTGGCCAGCCTGCAGTCCAGATCTTTCACCCATTTGGCGCATCATAAAATGGAAGATACGACAAAAAAGACCTAAGACAGTTGAGCAACTAGAATCCTACATTAGACAAGAATGGGTTAACATTCCTATCCCTAAACTTGAGCAACTTGTCTCCTCAGTCCCCAGATGTTTACAGACTGTTGTAAAGAGAAAAGGGGATGTCTCACAGTGGGAAACATGGCCTTGTCCCAACTTTTTTGAGATGTGTTGTTGTCATGAAATTTAAAATCACCTAATTTTTCTCTTTAAATGATACATTTTCTCAGTTTAAACATTTGATATGTCATCTATGTTCTATTCTGAATAAAATATGGAATTTTGAAACTTCCACATCATTGCATTCCGTTTTTATTTACAATTTGTACTTTGTCCCAACTTTTTTGGAATCGGGGTTGTAGCTTTATGTACTTATTTTTTCAAATCAAACTGATTCCTATAAATAAATAAATAAATAAATAACTATTTTAGAATATAACTGGAGTTGTTTTGATGAAAAATATTGAGATCTTATTGGTCAGGATGAGATTTAAAAAAAAAAAACGGAGGTCAGAAACGTGAGAGTTGATTTCAGTTCAGTTAATGTGAATTGTTTATTGGATGTGGATCAGTTTTTTTTTTTTTTTTTTCAAGGTTTGCCTTGAAAGCTGTGAATATTAATCGAAATAATCATTTATATTCTTTCATATAAACACTAGTAGGCCCTACTTTTGAGAAATACAAAGGCCTACAGAGCACAAAGAGGGGATTAGAAATAATCTTTTATTACTTTTTGAATAACTTTTTTTTTAAAAACGTTTTTACCTAGTTAGCATAATTAATACTAATTTGCTTTTACTATTTGTTCAAACTTTGTATTCGGTATCCACCCGTCTATGTGCTGCCAATTTCCATGTAAATATCTTGAAAAATAGAAACGTTATAAAGAAAAACACATTTGATCTCTGGTTAATGAGGCCCATTTTGGACCATGTGATCCTCATAGATAATATTACTGCAGTTTAATAGAAATTGAGCTGTTTTTCAGTCTTTGATTTGTAATATCTCAAGAACGGATAAACACAGTTTAATTCTGTAAAAAGTCCGTTGTTCTGAATTCAGTGAGCGCAGTTTCAAGCCATTTGAATTTTGACCTGATATGCCTAATAACGGTTCTGCTCAAAACTGGTGAAAACGTGGACTGAAAGGTTCTGAACGGAACCGGTTCAGGAACCCATTCCCTGTTGGTTAAAAAGGGTTTTTCAAGTCTTTATGACTCCACCGTTTCCATCAAGTTTTTTTTTTTTTTTTCCCCAGTCTAAACGAAGTGATGTCGTGCTCCACAATGTGGTTTTATAACACAATACAACAAATCGATAATTAATTAAATCCTTTTCCAGACTTCATTACCAAACGTTATGTTGTCAGTGAGGTGTTGGAGCATTAAAGCTATGGAACTTGCCGAGCTAGCAGTGAAGTCCTGCAAGAGGCATCTACATTTTTCATATTTGTAATATTTTTAATCTGTATTATTATTATTATTATTATTTTATTTGTTTGTTTGTTTGTTTGTTTGTTTGTTGCCTAATTGGTGTGTGTTATTGTGGTAAGATTGAAATAACCATCAGCACAGCTACTGCCTTTCAGTTGTCCATGTGGTTCTCTCTAGCTCTCTCTCTCTCTCTCTCTCTCTCTGTGTGTTTGTTGACTCATTTCTTCACAATTCGTCTCACATTGTGTTCCATGTCTCCTTTCCCTAAAGCGATGCCCTCCATTTTGTTTTTGTCACCCCCTCTTCTGTTGCTTTGCTACCACATGGCTGAAAAGCCAGAGGGTTTGTCGAAATTACTTGGATTGGTTTATTTTGTGGTTCTAATATCTGTCTTGTGTGTTTTTTTTTTTTTTTTTTTTTAAACTTCATAGTGGTGCGGGTCTGAACCCCTTGCAGCCGCAGGAAGGAGGGCAGGCCACGCTCATGCAACTTTCAACACGTGCTTTCTCGGACGTTATTCTTCTTTATGAATATTACGTGCATTGGTGAGAGAAGTGTTTGGCAGGTAACTTATGCAGGTAGCAGAATCCGTGTAGCGAGCGGTTTGTATTGAGATGTATTGCAGGAAGGAGTTGACAGGAAACAGGATGCTGCATTAATGAAGGAATAAGAGTCGTGTGTGTGTGTGTGTGTGTGTGTGTGTGTGTCTGAGAGGAGGAACGTAAGGTGTGATCGCATACTTGGGCTACGATTATCTCTTTGTTTAGTTTTCATGTTGGAGGAGGTATAACCTGATATGTTAAACTGATGTATTTTCTGTTCCAGAAGAGCCCCGAACATCGTATTAACTGTAAAACATAGTTCTGTTTTTGGTTCTTTATATATATATATATATGTGTGTGTGTGTGTGTGTGTGTATATATTATATTATATAATTATTTTACACATTTTTACACCCCCGCCATGTCTCCTGGCTTGTATTTGGCAAGTTTTTAATTGTAATTATATCTTAAAAATTTATATTATTTTATTGTACGAAGTTATTGAATTTTATCCCATTTGTCGAACTTTTATCGTATTTGTTCTTGATCTCATTTCATGCTACCTTTGCAAATTTTTCATCCCTTCCTGTATGCGTATCACAAGAGTCCGAATTCGGTGTTCATAGTTAGCTTGTGCTACTTCTTGTAGGATAATTAGGCCAAATGTTTGTGTCATTTCAATGTTGTTACTTAAAATAAAACCAACGTTTGTTTCACAAAGTATTTAAAAATCTCTTGACGTTTCTGGAGTTTTGTATCCCATCATCGATTATGTGGTGATCAACGTTCACACGAGCAAATCATTTTGTAGTTTGTAGTTTTTCACGGTTATTAGCTCATCCGGCCGACAGGCAATGAGTTTATGCCATCGTGTGTCGTCTGTCATCTGTTTCTTCTCTCTCAGTTCTTCACCGATTTTTATTCTCTGTGGCCGGAAGGTCGGTCTGCCTGGGGTGCATATAGAGAGCTTCTACCCAAATTTGCATAATTGTAATTAATAATGAAGATATGGAGTAATCAATCAATCAGTCCCTAACGAGCAGTTTCCACACACATCACTTCTTCTCCCTCAATTCCTCACTGATTTTTATTCTTTCTGGCGTGAAGGTAGGGTGCAGATAACTTCTACCCAGATTTGCTTCATTACAATTATTAATGAAGTTATGGACTAATAAAGCCTTAATGAGCAGTTCAACAAAAATTGCTTCTTCTTGGTCAATTCCTCACCGTTTTGGATTCTTTCTGGTAAATAGTTCGGTATTCCTGGAGTGGATATCGCTTCTATATACAGTATAGCTTGCAGCATTTATTGCACAAGGTGGCCTGCTTTAGATCGTTCCTTCAGGACTGGACAGGGCCGGAGTGAGCTATGGCGTCACTGACCGTCTCATTTGGTTTATATGTTGCATGCGTGGCTTGATACGAACTTCGTTGGCAGATTCGTAAAACAAGTTAACTATATGAAGTACAGTACTGTGCAAAAGTCTTAGGCACTTTTTTTTCTCCATACAAACTTTATCAATTTCTATTTTATGATTTCTACATTGAGTCAGAACATTACAAAAACATTTTAGAGTCCAAACTTTCGTATTTTTTCCAGCACAAAATTGTTACAGTAAAAAAATAAGTCTGTATCTGAGCAGCGTATTCCATCAGAGAGCACTTTTCAGATGGAAAAAGAAAACATAATGAAGGCTGCTGGGTTTTGGTGTAAAATGAAGAAGTGAGTGTGACAGTCAAAGTGTCCAGAAGAACTGGGGCTGGTTCTGTAAGATGCTCAGGAAAACCTACACATCATTTCAGCATAAAACTGACCTCACTGGACCTCAGACTAAAGCAAAGAGTCGTCTCACACCAAATATAGCATTTTTCATTTATTATGGCTTATTGATTACTGTTTATAGTTTTTATTTTTATGCCTCCGCCACCATAAGGTGCAGGAGGCATTATGTTTTCGGGTTGTCCGTGCGTGCGTCTGTGCGTCCGTCCCGAAACCTTGTGAGCGCGATATCTCAAAGACTAATGAAAGGAATTTCACCAAACTTTCACCATTTGTGCGCTTTGGGACAAACATGAACTGATTAGATTTTGAGATCAAAAGGTGTAAGGTCAAGGTCACTGTGAGGTCAAATGTCTGTCCGAAAACCTTGTGAACACAATATCTCCAAGGCTAATACAAGTAATTTCACCAGGTCAAGATTACTGTGAGGTCAAATGTCCATCCCCAAATCACAACTTAATAAGGCGTGTAGTCTACCGGGCAGAGGCATCCCTATCGACGCCATTGGCGTCGAGTTCTATCTAGTTTATTTATTTATTTTTTTTAAATGTTGAAACATTTCTTTTATTATATTTTAAACCATTTTTGGTCTCCAGCATTTCTTTACATGTGCCTAAGACTTTTTTTTTTTTTACACAGCACTGTATGTTTGGTCACAACGGCACCAGTGATCATCTCTGCTGCTTCCTTGCAAGCTTTCTGGTCTTGGAAATGTCCCAGTATATATTTAACGATGGAATAAGATCACGTTTCTGGGTTTTTCTTCCATTTTGTGAGCAGGGATCTGAAGAAACCCACAACAAGCGTGATTAGTCCGAGGACTCGTTTGTTTGAGGTAGTCATTCGGGTTTTGATTTTTCACGTTACGGCATCATCTCAGTTCACATGTTGCTCGTTGTGTTGTCGTGGACTTCCTGGTTCTGTCATGCACATACGTTAAAAAAAAAAAAAAAGTGTCACACTTTTGGCTTGCTAGTGTAAACACGGGGGTCAGTCAACATCGATAGCCAGTTACATCCTCCTGTGGGAGAGTCTGACTGGGAGACAGCCATGCTAAACACCCGAGTTTTTTTTTTTTAAGTTCTCATGTTTGTATTAACTCCTCATTCTCTCCTGATGCCATGGAGTTTATAATCAAACCACATACGATCGCGGAAGCTGTCTGTCTGAGAAGCTCAGAGCTGACCATCTCATAAGCAGCGAGGAAAACATCTACCAAACTCTCAATCATCCGAACTTCCTTCTCTTGACTTGATTTATTTAATTATCGCTAACACCGTTAGACATCGGCTCACGTTACATATTTTACAGCACGCTTTTAGACTTCCTGTCAGCGAGCTCAAGACTCTGCTGGACAGTCGCAGAGTATTCCATTAGCCATGATGGCTGAGTACAGCTTTTTGGTGATGACTGTAACGTGGGCAACGTTCAAGCAACATGGCCAAGAATTTTTAGGTTTGTCGGATGATTCAGACGGACTTGTTTGCTTTCTGGAGGTAAGACTGGAGAATGCGTTGGCTTAGCCTCGCGCTCAGCCTTGCTTTCTTCCTGATGTCAGGAGCTTTTAGCGAAGATTAGCCTCACCGTCATTTCCACAAACCTCAGTCCATTAGTTCTCTTTGTGGTTTGACCTTCTGAGTTCAGATTTTAATGCCCTCAGCTCTGAGAATGCATGAAAATGCTAACGCTGTTGGAAATGAAAAATCTGCTCTGCTTAGCAGATGGAGTTCTCTGTATATACTGGACTTCTCGTCATGCATGGTATGTTGGTCAGACCCTCCTGTTAGCTTTTACTTCAAACTTTTATCATGCACTTTGATCATGAACGCTGCTAAAAATGAAACGGATAAAGTAGAACGACGCGCATTGCACGTACATGAACTTATAATACACGCATGCTTTCACTCAGATTCCTTTAATACTCCTGGATGTAGGGTTTCATCTTCTTTCGGCCATGTCCCAAACCACAAAATAGTATTCTAATAGTCATGACTCTTGATTGGTTGATCACTATTGAGTGTCCAGTTTGAGACTCGAGACTCCCGTGTTCTTCACGATGATTTCGACGTCTCTGAAGCTGATCGTGAGCTAGCCGGATAGATTCACGTCGCCGAAATACAGTGTTGAGAGTATAGCTCGGGCACCTGTTCGCTTTCGTGTGTGTTTTTATTACAAACCCAATTTCCAGAAAAGTCCATGATTATTTGAGCAGGACAGTGCCAGGCTTCATTCTGCGTGAGCTACCACACTGTGGCTTCGTAGACATAGAGTGCATGTGCTTGACTGGCTTGCTGCCAGTCCAGATCTGCTGAATGTCTGTGGCATTACGAAGAGGAGAATCGGACAACGGCGACCCCGGACTGTTGAGCAGCTGAAGTCTTGTATCAAGCAAAAATGGGCAAAAATTAAAACTGCAACAGTTCGTATCCGCAGAGTCTATACGATTAAAAAAGGAACAGTGATGGAACACAATGATGATAATGCTTCTGTCACAACTTTTTTTTTTTGAGTGCGCGCTGCAGGCATCAAATTCTAACTCGGTTTATATTTGACTCCGCCTTTGGCTGAAGCCTCTAGAGACACCTGTCTGTATGTGTGTGTTTAAGAGTGTCACTGGCATGCCAGCCTCAGGTAGTGATTCCACAGGTGTGGTGTGGTGCCACTGCGTACTGACTGTATAAGTGCTCCGTTATACATCCTCAGTTTGTGATGTAATCCTCCATGGCTGAGCGGTCTCGAGCGCTGTCCAGGAAAGGAACAGATTTTGCAACATGGGCTCGAATCCTGGAGTCGATGTAAAAGGCTGAACTCAGACCTGCACAGGTCTCCAATGAGAAAATGCAATTAAGTTGGTCAGTAAAACCATTGAAAATATTTTCTATGTACAACCCCGATTCCAAAAAAGTTGGGACAAAGTACAAATTGTAAATAAAAACAGAATGCAATAATTTACAAATCTCAAAAACTGATATTGTATTCACAATAGAACATAGACAACATATCAAATGTCGAAAGTGAGACATTTTGAAATTTCATGCCAAATATTGGCTCATTTGAAATTTCATGACAGCAACACATCTCAAAAAAGTTGGGACAGGGGCAATAAGAGGCTGGAAAAGTTAAAGGTACAAAAAAGGAACAGCTGGAGGACCAAATTGCAACTCATTAGGTCAATTGGCAATAGGTCATTAACATGACTGGGTATAAAAAGAGCATCTTGGAGTGGCAGCGGCTCTCAGAAGTAAAGATGGGAAGAGGATCACCAATCCCCCTAATTCTGCGCCGACAAATAGTGGAGCAATATCAGAAAGGAGTTCGACAGTGTAAAATTGCAAAGAGTTTGAACATATCATCATCTACAGTGCATAATATCATCAAAAGATTCAGAGAATCTGGAAGAATCTCTGTGCGTAAGGGTCAAGGCCGGAAAACCATACCGGGTGCCCGTGATCTTCGGGCCCTTAGACGGCACTGCATCACATACAGGCATGCTTCTGTTTTGGAAATCACAAAATGGGCTCAGGAATATTTCCAGAGAACATTATCTGTGAACACAATTCACCGAGCCATCCGCCGTTGCCAGCTAAAACTCTATAGTTCAAAGAAGAAGCCGTATCTAAACATGATCCAGAAGCGCAGACGTCTTCTCTGGGCCAAGGCTCATTTAAAATGGACTGTGGCAAAGTGGAAAACTGTTCTGTGGTCAGACGAATCAAAATTTGAAGTTCTTTATGGAAATCAGGGACGCCGTGTCATTCGGACTAAAGAGGAGAAGGACGACCCACGTTGTTATCGGCGCTCAGTTCAGAAGCCTGCATCTCTGATGGTATGGGGTTGCATTAGTGCGTGTGGCATGGGCAGCTTACACATCTGGAAAGACACCATCAATGCTGAAAGGTCTATCCAGGTTCTAGAGCAACATATGCTCCCATCCAGACGACGTCTCTTTCAGGGAAGACCTTGCATTTTCCAACATGACAATGCCAAACCACATACTGCATCAATTACAGCATCATGGCTGCGTAGAAGAAGGGTCCGGGTACTGAACTGGCCAGCCTGCAGTCCAGATCTTTCACCCATAGAAAACATTTGGCGCATCATAAAACGGAAGATACGACAAAAAAGACCTAAGACAGTTGAGCAACTAGAATCCTACATTAGACAAGAATGGGTTAACATTCCTATCCCTAAACTTGAGCAACTTGTCTCCTCAGTCCCCAGACGTTTACAGACTGTTGTAAAGAGAAAAGGGGATGTCTCACAGTGGGAAACATGGCCTTGTCCCAACTTTTTTGAGATGTGTTGTCATGAAATTTAAAATCACCTAATTTTTCTCTTTAAATGATACATTTTCTCAGTTTAAACATTTGATATGTCATCTATGTTCTATTCTGAATAAAATATGGAATTTTGGAACTTCCACATCATTGCATTCCATTTTTATTTACAATTTGTACTTTGTCCCAACTTTTTTGGAATCGGGGTTGTACTTTTAGTCAGTTAAATAAAAGTTCACGTGAATTAAAAACAAAAGACAGATTTTTGTTTTTATTGCATTTTGGAAAATATCCAAATTTTTCTGGAAATTCTGGTACTTATTATCTGCATTTTTTTCTGTATTTTGTTTGCTTATTATTATTTTTTTCTTCTTTCCATTAACTAGCTAACATTCACCAGTTTATTTGTTACTGTTTGCGAAATGTGAAGCTGGACATCATCGTAATGTCAGAGTGTGTCCAGGGTGGCCGCGGGTCCTTAAAAAGTCTTAAGTCTTAAATTTACTTTTCCTAAAATAAGGCCATTAAAAAGTCTTAAATTGTCTTAAATTTCAAACCCCGTGATCTTAAATTTTCAATCTTAAATTTATGGAGATTTTACTCAGTCATATCGTTAAAATGTGGTACACTTTGGATGGGGGAAAAAGTTTAATCGTTTTTGATGCTCATAATTATACCGCGCAGGCTCCGAATCCACCGGTTGGTAGACACACACGTGCTTGACAACCACTCGGTGCCTGATCTGTTAATGGAAGGTAGTCCGAGCCACAATGGGTAAATGTAAATTTAATGATAAGTGGCTGAAAGCTGTACCCAAAGATGCCAATGAGGCATACTGTGTAGCATGCTGTAAGACTTTTAAGTTGGGCACAATGGGGATAAGAGCGGTGGACTCTCATATGAAGAGCGCCAAGCACGTTGCTTTTGCTAAAGGCCGCGAGCATCAGCCTCAAATATCCGACTTCAGCGCTGCCACCACTAACGGTCGTGGAGAAGAGGATAGATCTGCGAGATGGAAGAGAATATTGTGTGTGAGAGAGAGAGAGAGAATATATTCTATTGTGTGCATGTGAGAGAATAGTATTGTTTGTGTGCGGGTATCGTTCCAAGTGTTTTAAGAAGTGCAGGTGAGCGTACCTTTCAAGTGAGTGAGCCGAAGTTTCAGGTGTACGTGCATTCACATTGTTTAACTGTTGTTTTCTGCATTGTTGTTTGACCAAAGATGGAATTGAACAATTCTGCTTACAATGCGACTTCCCAAGCAGAGAAAATAATAATTAAAAAAAAACTGTTGCATTGGATTCTGTGTGTGTGACTTCATTCACATTTTCACATTTGTTACACTGGATTCAAACGTCGTGACTGCGTTCTGATTGTCACATAGTTAGAAGTTTATCCTTATATTGTGTTCTGAGTGTGTGAATGCCTGTCAAGGAAAAGAAATGAATCCACTACTAGAATAGTGTTTTCTGGTGAATATTTACAAGAACAATAAGTTACATTAAATTTTATATATATATATATATATATATATATATATATATATATATATATATATATATACACACAGGGGTTAAATTGGGATTGGTTATGTGGGGGGGCTCTGCCTCGTACCCGCCCCTGCCCCCGCCGCCCTGCCCCAATATACTTTTTGGAAAATAACCCTCTAATTTGATAACCATATCATATTGCACAGAGATATACACCTTATCTGTGTGTTGTAGGCCTATGTGTGTCTTGTAGTGCCCCCCTACACATTATGGCAGTTTGAATGTAGATTGGTTGGCCAATGTAACAGATTGTACAGGTTGTTGTACATTGGTTTGAAGGAAATGATTAGTGGGGGGTCTGGGGGTCCTCGCCCAGAAGTTTTTTATTATCATACATGTTATTTGCTGAATTCTGGTGCATTTTAATAAGTTGTTAGCTGACTTTACAGAGGTAGGTTGAGCAATATCATGTTAAATCTTGTCACATGCCTACAGGTGAAAAATGTGAAGGAGAAATGTTCAGTGAGAAAATTTGAAGGCTTGCACAATCTTAAACCAAAACAGTTGATTTATTTTGGAGGATAAATGTTAAATATGCCAAAACACTGTCAGTCAAATTGTCAATCAGATATATTCATGCAGTGAATGCAACCAAATACAAACAACACTATAACATTGGAAGCATTTATTATTATTGTTATTATTATGTATTCAATTATTTATTTGGCATGTGGTGCTTTTTGTATTGTCTAGAACATACATAAGATGAGCAGATTATAGCAGCAAAATAGAAGCACAATCATTTGAATGCAGCAAAACTTTTGCTGCATTCAAATGATTGTGCTTCTATTTTAAAAGGGGAGAAAATTATACGGAGAAAATTATAAACAAGTCACAACGCTGAAACACAAGCCCAAAAACCCGCAAACCACAACTTCTGATTTTTTTTTAAAGCGAGCTCACAAAAAAAGAAACCCCAAAGTCGCTTATAAAAAGCGGAATTGGCAACCCACGCAGTGTTCCAGAAACCAGAATCTCTGATCGCAAGTTCTGTTCTAAATAGCTTTGACAGGTCGTCTTGTTATCAGGAAAACTATGATCTATCTCATAAAAGTCATGGGTTTATTGATTAATAAAACGATATTTAATTATTCAGAACTGAAAATCGTGAAAAGGGTTTGTTGCTTTTGATGTGTGCGCGTGATCATATGCCATCCGCTCCGAGCTTATGTGCCGGGGCTCAGCCCCGGACAGCCCCGGCCCAATTTAACCCCTGTGTGTGTGTGTGTGTGTATGTATGTATATATATGTGTGTGTGTGTGTGTGTGTGTGTGTGTATATATATATATATATATATATATATATATATATATATATATATATATATATATATATATATATATATAATATTTTTTTTTTTTTCCAAAAGAGTACGTTTTTGCGTGACTTTAGATTTGGTCTTAATTTTATTTGGAACATGGTATGAAAGTCTTAAAAAGTCTTAAATTTAACTTGGACAAACCTGTAGACACCCTGGTAACGTTGTATGACTTGTTTCTTAAAAAAACCAAACACTTGATAGACTCTGACAGGTCGTTATTATTTAGCAGTTATTCTCCGAAGGTGAAGTGAATATCGGTGAATAATAACTGAAACGAATTCGAGCACCGATATTCACTGAGCCTGAGGCGGATAATTGTTTAATTATAAATACATAGGTGGTTGTTTTAAAAATAAAACCCCCAAACATTAATATATTTCAAACTTCAAAAGCGATATGTAAATGTAATCACTTTGTGACGCAGACTTGTCACTTATCTACGCCGAGTCACGTAAAATACTTTGTTTTGAAATTGATAAAATAAATCCCAACTCCACCTTCCCTTTCAATAGTTTTAGACCAAACTTCGGAGCATCTTTAGTGCTTTTAGGAACAGCGTTTTCTTTCATTTATAATTCTCCCTCACCTACGAAGAATGACAAAGCGATCGGCCGCAGAGTTGCTTGAGGTGATTATCGAGAAATAGTCTGAATTTCTCGACCAATCAGCACGCACGATTTCCTATAATCACCTCCGTATTTGTTTAATTTTTGTATATTTACCTTGTTTTTGTTCAACTAGTCATTGGCAGACCCCCCCCCAAAAAAAAAAGGTCACCGTAAACATCAGGTTTAATTCATGCAGAATCCACCTTTAAATTATGAATTGCAAAGCAGTGCATCCTGCTTTCTCTGTCCTCGCACCACTACTCATGTTTTTGCATTTACTCACATGCTGCTGTCGTTTTTCGACTCCATTCTTCACACAACACATCTTTTCCAAACAAACACAAAATATCATACCGTGCCCTTTCTGGATTTATTTACTGAAGTATAGATTGACCTATTACACTGATTGTGTAGTTTTTAAAAAATTTATTTATTCCCCCCCAGTTTGTGTGTGTGTGTGTGTGTGTGTGTTGCTTAGTTATCTGTAGATCCTCTGTCTTGTTTGTTTATATAGGTGGTGTAATTAAATTTTAGCCCGTTCATCCATCCCTCCGTCTTTCAAGATTTTTTTTACTTTGGCGGCTATTTGATTGAAAACAGAGTGCTGCAGATTACAGTTTACATCGTGCCGAGTTTACACTGCAAATCACGCCGCCGGCATGGTGGCGAGGAACGTTGCTTAGCAACAGACCAAAGTTGGAGATGTTTCACAGGGTTCAGCGGGGTTTGAGGGGACTGTTTAGAGCATTGGCTCTCTTTTAGATGTGAATAAACAAGCGAGAAGTCGTTAATGATGCTTTTTAACGTCTGTCTTGTTGTTCTCAGTGGTGCGACTATCTTGCATCAGCATCACGGGCTGAGTGTTATCGGGTTGATCTTTTGAGGGAAATTGTATTGTTCGAGCAACTCAGGAAAAAAACCCAAACCTATTCCGGTATCCTGGTAAACACAAAATACAGGCTCTAGAGGTTTCTTCCTCATGCCGTGTACAGGGAGGGTTTATTATTATCATTATTATTTTTATTATTAATTTTTTAAAAATGTTTTTATTGATTGATTGGAGGTTGTGAGGTCATGACTCGTGATGTGTGCGACATGTATTCCATTTGACTTGATTATCTTTGGAGTGTTTGTGTTTACCTCACAGGGTTGAACCACTGAACCAAAACCAAGGGTGCCAAAACTTTCTGCATGGTTAAAATGCAGAGAGAGGATTTGTCAGAATGCAAGGTGTTTTACTGTGGATGAATATAAAAAGATGTTCTATGGAGAATACAGCGTTCTACAAACGTTCTCCAGCACGGTTATGTGCACTATGTAGTGAGTAAACGTAGTGAATCGAAAGCCATTTGAGAATTTAACATCGTTCTGTTTTTCCCACGAAGTGAAGTAACACTGAGCGACACATTCCCATGGTTAAATAAATCAACATGAATCTCGATCTGAGCTAGAAATGTTAAGGTCATCTTATTTTGACCGGTGATCTACACTAGCTCCGCCCACATTTCATCTGGCAAGAAAGCAGCCAATCGGTGGCTCAGTTTAATTAGCAGTGAAAAAACCCCAATGTGAAAACGGAGAGAGGTGTGAACAGTCAGAGGTGGCGGTATGACCACAGTATCATATTCTACAATACATGATAAACATTATATCTTTATATCTCATCTCGTCTCATTATCTCTCGCCGCTTTATCCTGTTCTACAGGGTCGCAGGCGAGCTCTTAAATTATATTATATTTGAATATATATTGTTTATCATGTATTGTAGAATATGATACGGTGGTCATGCCGCCACCTCTGACTGTTCACACCTTGCTCTGTTTTCACATTTTTTTTTTATATATTGTATAGCTTGGTACCTAGAAATACAGTTCCAAGAAATATTTCATATCCAGAAAATTAATTTTTTTTTCCATTTTTATAAAATAAATAGCATTGAAAAAGAGGAAAAACGTTTCTGCAGTTTAAATAACGAAAGATTTAAAGTACAAAATTTTAGCATCACATCAGCTGCTTCCAGTTATTTCAAAGGAATAATAATAATATGAGCGGCACGGTGGTGTAGTGGTTAGCACTGTCACCTCACAGCAAGAAGGTCCGGGTTCGAGCCCCGTGGCCGGCGAGGGCCTTTCTGTGTGGAGTTTGCATGTTCTCCCCGTGTCCGCGTGGGTTTCCTCCGGGTGCTCCGGTTTCCCCCACAGTCCAAAGACATGCAGGTTAGGTTAACTGGTGACTCTAAATTGAGCGTAGGTGTGAATGTGAGTGTGAATGGTTGTCTGTGTCTATGTGTCAGCCCTGTGATGACCTGGCGACTTGTCCAGGGTGTACCCCGCCTCTCGCCCGTAGTCAGCTGGGATAGGCTCCAGCTTGCCTGCGACCCTGTAGAACAGGATAAAGCGGCTACAGATAATGAGATGAGAATATGAGAATTTGATATTGATACTACATAGACGCGAGTATTTTACTAGGAAATACGCCACTCGTATTTTTGATCCAAGCTCCATCCGGGACACGGAGAACCAAAACTGGGACATAAATCTCTATCACTCGTGAGGAAATTGATGATAAATTTGGGGACTTTTTCTTTGTAACTGTGTCGATATAATAAAAAGAAAATCACACATTGGCTTGAATATATGAAGTTTATCTTCTCGTGTTGAAAAACTCGCATTTTTCGTATGAAATGCATCACGGATCTGAGTGACACACCATTTAAATAATGGCCGCCAGGTTTGCTTTGTTAAATATGGAAGATTGTGAGAGAATTTTGAAAGAGAAAGACGCGTTGAACACCCGAAAGGAATGTGTATGTACAGTATAATCATAATATTGGCTGGCTTTTTTGTGGTCTATCAGATATATTCCATTCAGCTACTCGTCTTCGACTCGTTCAGTATCATGCTCGCTGAATGGAATATCTCTGACAGACCACTCAACACCAGCCAATATTATTATTATTATTATTATTATTATTATTATTATCCATACACATTCCTTTCGGGTGTTCAACGCGTCTTTCTCTTTCAAAATTCTCTCACAATCTTCCATGTTTAACAAAGCAAACCTGGCGGCCATGTTTGTTTATAAATTGTCACAGTCACTCACTAGCGCGAAAGTTTTACATCTCCGATGTGTGACGTCATGTTGTCTTGACAACCATGCAGTATCGTAAACCGTATTCAACGCTCATTCTCCATTGGGTAGAGTGATGTAATACACGTAGGACAGGGGTTTTCAAAATGTGGGAGAGTCAGCCCCCCCTCAGAGAGCAAATAAACAACAGCGCCCCTCCACCATAATTTTTGTTGTTGCTATACTTAATGTTCCATTTGTATTTTTTAAAAAAAATGGTTGTACACACTTTTTTTTTTTTTTTTCCTTTTACACATTTTAAACATCTGTGCTTTTTAAAACATCTTGTTTTACACATTTTAAACATCTCATAGCATCGTTAGCTAGCACCTCTTGGCAGACAGCACACTGTGGCAGTGGAGCATCTTCAGATCCAGTCCATGAAAATCCAAACTTTAAATAATCGTGATCATACTTCCTTCTTTTGCTTGGCCCAGACTTAGTCTCCTCACTCACTGTAGCTTTAGGTACTAAAAATCGATCCATTTTGTCTCTGGCAAAGGCTAGCTGAAATTCGCTAAATGTCCGCAATAGTAACTTATTCTGGTTTACTTTTACTCACGTTGCCCCACCCCCGAAGAACTCTGGCGCCCCCTAGGGGAGGCATGCCCCACACTTTGAAAAGCCCTGACGTAGGATAAGCGATATGCTGACAATATTGCATGCTGTCAAATCAAACAAATGAAACCTGCTAGAAGGGAATAGAACACGTTTTTATTCCAGTGAAAGTGTCCTGTAGGTATAATAATTCCTGATCGTTCTTTCCGCTGACTACACGCGCGTTGTTAAAATGGTGAACCGGTTCCACGTTAAAATTCTTTTAACTTGCGTTTTTTTTTATTTTAATTTTGGACGTGTCCATGTAATACAAAGGACATTACATGATGGTGTGAAGAGATGAAATTTATCTTAGTGTTGAAAATATTTTCACTCATTTGCTTCACTCACTCATGATGTGTACTGTATGTATTCACCACTCATGCCACTGTGTAATATCCTCTATATAGATCATCATGATCTCCCCATTTGTATTGTTCATATGGTGTTATGTTCCCCGGTGGTGGTGGTGGTGGCGGTGTACCCTGTGTAGTGAGCAGATGCAGTGAATCTGAAGCCGTTTTGGAATTTGGTCCAAATCAAGGATGTAGTATTTTACCATGAGTAAGAAAAGGAAACTACACAGCATGCCTAAAAAAATTGAGAGAGAGAAATAAAGAAAAGTAATCCTGCTGTTCAGAGATGTTCTAATGATGGTGTTGTTCTAACCAGCCAGTCTTTCTGGCTCCACCCACATTTCTCCTGATACTTGGGCAGGAAAGTAACTCGAGGTACGGGTGATTAGGTACAGTACAGCTGACTTGGCAGTGGAAACAATGTCAGTGTGCGTTCACGGTTAATTTACTGAACTGCTGTGGAAGAACTGTGTATTTCTCCTCGGGTCTAATGTAGCATTCTTACAGAGGTAATGGACTGATTTGTGTCTGACTTTCTTTGCTCTGTAAGTTTTTCTGTTTTTTGTTTGTGTGTGTGTGTGTGTGTGTAGGTTGGAGAAAGAGCGTGCCCGGGTGAAATCCCAGGCCCAGGCAGATGCTCGGGCCCACGTGCAGGACGAGGTGAGCAGGATCCTGGCCTCGGAGAGAGCGGCCACTCTGGACAGCGTGCAGAGAGCCATACTCCGAGAGAGGATCACTGCCGAGGAGGAGCGACTCCGAATGAAGCTCTTGGTGAGTCACACATCCATAAAAATACACTCACCTGCTCATTCAGATGTTTCCACACTTATGTTTTGTTACTCGAACCGTGATGAAGCTCTCCATTCTCAGATCTGCATGCTGAGCCGTTTGATTGGTTCACCTTGTCTGGTTACTTCCTGTTTCACGTTTCCTGATGGTGGGGAAAAGGGTTATTTTTATTTAATTCTAGAAGTCCAGGCTTTCACAGGACTGGAGTGGTATAATTTGCTCGCCTTTGCACTGAGAGAATCTTACGAAGCGTGCGTCTCGTCCCGGCCTGCGTGGCTTAAAACCTTTTCAGACAAGACAAGATCAGCTCTTTGTTGGCAGGAATTCCTGCAGGATGGCATGCCGTGTGTCTGAGAGGAGCTGTTCTTGAACGCTTCGGTGTTGGTGAAAGCAGACCTGCTATTTTAAGCTCCGCCTTCAGCCGAGACCAGAATCAGTCCTGGGTCAAGTGTCGCGTGTGGATATGTACTGAAGAGGGGGAAAAAAGAAACCGATTCTGAAGATATGAATTTGTGATTTGAGGTCGAATTTTGTCGACATGTCACTTTCACACATTCATCCCGAGTTCAAAACTGGTTTAGTGAGTGGATGTGTGAGCTCGGCTTTGTGATGTCAGAAAATTGGCTCGGCAGTCATATCCAGTATACTCGGTATTTTAAATCGATAACTTGGCATATGTTAGAGAACACAGTGTTGATTTTGATTGTATAATTTGGCAGGTTTGGCTCCGACACTGTATCTGTGTAGACTTGGATACTGAACTTTTAACAATTGTGAGCTAGTGGTGTATAAACCAGGCTTGTAGTATTCCAGTCCGACTCATATACCCTGATTTTAAAGACTCATCACTTGAGCACTGATGACTCGGACTCGTGCATTAACTGCATTCGGACTCGTAAATTGTAGACGAGGACTCGGATTTTTTCGTTATTTTTTTAAATAACATGCCATAATAATTTGGCGTAAGATATTTATATTTCTATCTACGTTAACTTTTATACTAATTTTGTGCAAGAGAACGCACATTCACCTGTTCATACGCCATGTTCAGGAACAAACTAACGTTAACGGCGCTAAAATGCCTGACGAGAATGCCGCTAGGATTGTCTGCTTTGCTGATACAGACTTCTCGTGCAGTGGGAAAAAATGCACTGCTGTGTGTTCCATATGGAGAAGAACTATCGAGGAGACGACCTCGAACTTCAATCCTCATTTGGTAAGACTCCACCCAGAGAAGGAAGTGACACTCTGTGTTCATTGCCCTGATGATAGTGGGCGGGGCTTGCTTGCTGAGCAATGAACTAGCTAGTGTTAACCCTCTCTCATGTTATTTGCCCTGTTGATAGTGGGCGGGGCTTGCTGAGCGATGAAGAAGCTTTTTATCTGTAGCCTGTTAACTAAAATGGAGCAGTCGAGCAGTAACGTGAGTCCAACACAGTAGCAGAGACGCTTTCACATAAAGGCAGCAACAGACACTGTCAAATGGTGCCGTTGGAGTCTTGGACTCGGATCAATAGTGGACTCGGCTCGAAGTTTTCTTTAATGACTTGGACTCGAGGTTTCGTGACCCAACTACAACACTGACATGAACATTAATACGGCACGGTTGTGCTAAACTGAACTTCTAATAGTGCAGTATTGCTGAGCTCATCACATCACATAACCAATGGTAATGGATAGAACAGGTGGTTTTGAAAATGTAGGAAAATATAGTTGTGTGTTGTTGTTTTTTTTTTCCCCTCTTTTCCCTTCAAATTTGCATGTCATGCATATTTATAGCTCTTGGCATAATATTTACGTATTGATGCCAACAGTTGGTTCATCAGCTTGATCAGGATGGTGAGAACAGAAAGGTGTCAGCAGTAACTTTTTCAGCAGTTTGTGCTACAGTAGTGCTTCTGTTCTTCTGGATTGGACCATATGGGCTTGCCTTTGTGCCCCGTGTGAATCAATGAGCCTTCGACACCCCTGACCCTGTCACCAGTTCACCGGTTGTCCTTTGGATCCTTGGACCACTTTTGTTCTGTACTAACCGCTGCATGCTGGGAACACCCCACAAGATGGGCCATTTTGGAGACGCTCGGACCCAGTCATCCAGTCTAGCCATCACTATTTGTCAAAGACGCTCAGATCCTCACGCTTGGCCATTTTTCCTGCCTCCGGCACATCGACTTCAAGACCTGACTGTTCTGTTGCTGCCGAATAGACAGGTGTGACTGTAATGAGATCATCAGTGTTATTCACTTCACCAGTGGTTTTAATGTGATAGCTCACCGGGGTATGAGCTTATAAATTTATACATTTCTTCTGAAATGTATTTTGTAGTGGAGCCATGCAGACATGCACTTCAACAAAACAAACAAACAAAAAAAAGGGTTGATTTTAACAATCCAGCTTGCAGGTTAATGAAATTTTAATAGTTTACAGCAATGATGGTTTTATTTATTTTATAAAATAATTTCAGTACATGGCAGTGTTTAATAAATAATGTCATCTGTCTCAACAAACTTGAAGTCATTTCTGAAGTTCGCACTCAACATTACAGTATTTTAAATGAAGGTTAATTTTTGTGAATGTGTCATTAAACTGTAATGTTGGGTAGTGTGTGTGTGTGTGTGTGGTTTATTTATTCTTTTTTTTTTGAGTAATCAGTCTTGTATAAGGATGCGGTCGTGGTGAAGGAGCTGAGCCAAAAGGCGAAGCTCTCAATTTACCGGTGGATCTACGTTCCGACTCTCACCTATGGTCATGAGCTTTGGGTAATGACCGAAAGAACAAGATCGCGGATACAAGCGGCCGAAATGAGTTTCCTTCGCAGTGTGGCTGGGCGCTCCCTTAGAGATAGGGTGAGAAGCACAGTCACTCGGGAGGAGCTCGGAGTAGAGCCGCTGCCCCTCCACATAGAGAGGAATCAGCTGAGGTGGCTCGGGCATCTTTTACGGATGCCTCCTGGACGCCTCCCTGGGGAGGTGTTCCAGGCATGTCCCCCCGGGAGGAGGCCCCGGGGAAGACCCAGGACATGCTGGAGGGACTATGTCTCTCGGCTGGCCTGGGAACGCCTCGGTGTTCTTCCCGAGGAGCTGGCCGAGGTGTCTGGGGAAAGGGAAGTTTGGGCTTCCATGCTCAGACTGCTGCCTCCGTGACCCGGTCCCGGATAAAGCGGAAGAAGACGAGACGAGACGAGAGTCTTGTATAAGAAATGAATTAGTGCAGCTTTTTTTTTTTTGAAACAGTCCAGTCCGGGCGGCACGGTGGTGTAGTGGTTAGCGCTGTCGCCTCACAGCAAGAAGGTCCTGGGTTCGAGCCCCGGGGCCGGCGAGGGCCTTTCTGTGCGGAGTTTGCATGTTCTCCCCGTGTCCGCGTGGGTTTCCTCCGGGTGCTCCGGTTTCCCCCACAGTCCAAAGACATGCAGGTTAGGTTAACTGGTGACTCTAAATTGACCGTAGGTGTGAATGTGAGTGTGAATGGTTGTCTGTGTCTATGTGTCAGCCCTGTGATGACCTGGCGACTTGTCCAGGGTGTACCCCGCCTTTCGCCCGTAGTCAGCTGGGATAGGCTCCAGCTTGCCTGCGACCCTGTAGAAGGATAAAGCGGCTAGAGATAATGTGATGTGTGTGTGTGACAGTCCAGTCCTAGTGCTTCAGCTTACAATATCATTTCTCCCGTCGTGAAAAATTAATCATTCCAATTCCCTCATAAGACATTTATTTGTAATATAAAACCATTTCTAACCCGATTTTACGTTTGAGCCGCGTTATAAAACTGTAACTCGCTCCGTGTTCAGGACCACTTCAGGTAAGAAGTTAACCTTCAGCACACCTGTGTGAGTGAATGTGGTTAATTATGGGCTGCAGTGAATAAGATGGAGAGATGGAGTGTAATTAGACATGGTGAAGTCGTACAGATTGGCTTCATGCTCGTGTAGCTTCGGGCGAGGAGCAGAATGGCTGTAATGGGAGGGTCAGGACCAGCATGGGGTGAAATGTCGGGGTCTCATTGGCCCACTGTGAGGTCTGATGGGAGATCAGGAGGTCTGAGTGAGTGTGTGTGTGTGTGTGTGTGTGTGTGTGTGTGTCTCACTCTGTGTCTTAGAAGATTCATGCCCATATACTGGATCAGTGCCATATTGCTTTTATTCAATAAACACAAAATTAATATCCAGGGACATGTTTTTACATCACGAGAGGAAATAGATACTGAAATAGCTCCTGAGATATTACTTTATCATGATGTGTTTTTCTTCTTTAGCTCATCTGTCCAAAAAAGCCGGTGAGCTGTTGCCATGGCGTGGCGTCCGTCGTCCACAGTTCAGTTAAATTGTATCTCTGGCCTCATTTTCTACAGATTTCCGTTCCGATTGTTTTGTTTGAAAGAACCAATTCTGTACAACACTTGGTCATTGCATTGTCAAATTTTTTGCTAACGAGCTGCTAATTAGGTCACCTTAACGAGTTTCTGGACTTTTCATGAGAATTGTATCTCCTCTCTCATTTATCATGCGAGTTCAGTTCTGATCGATGTTTTGGGTCGGTCTTCCCTCGGGGAACAAAGTTGTGGTCGTCATGGTTGTTTCCATGGCAGGAGAGATGAGCGACAACGTCCTTGACGTTCTGGTTTGTTTTTAATGTGCCCCCCCCCCCCCCCCCCCCCCCCCCAATCTATCTTAGAGTTTGTTTTTAGGGGGCCAAGCAGAAAAGACGCTCCAACACCCTTTTTATGATCGAACATTTTCTCCTTTTACCAATTTCAATCTTATCTATTTTTTTTTTCCAGAGTTACAGTACATTGTGCCTTTGTACAACACTTGGGTCAACACTTGCTGTTTTTAAATGCGTTTACTTATCCTACCCCCGACTTGGGATAAGCATCCATGACGTACTACATCATGTGTTCATAACGTACGCATACTCATCATGTTAAACTCCTGTTCATATGACACACATTTAATGTTTCCTTTTTTTGGTGTTTCTTATTAATATTGCCAGGTTTATGAGCGTGATCGTTGGTAGGTAACGTGGCGTCGGCTGTAACAGGTACTCGTGCTGGGAACTCTATCGTGTCGAGGGACGGGTCACGTCTCTGTACAGTCTGTTTAAAAATGACTGAAATGACTAGGGCTTCAGAAAGATATTTGTTTGAGGATGAAAGCCATAAAATCTGGGAAACTGTCAGTGTTTATGTTGTAAGGTGAAAGAGAGAGAGAGGGCAGTTGTGAGGAAGAGTGCAATACTGAACACTAGATAGAGGCTAGGACTAAAGTCACAGTAATTTGCACTAGCTGTAACAAACCAGGACGTCTGGTCACTGTACCCTATAGATCTGTAGCAGTAAGAGAGAGAGAATGACGCTTAGTGAGGAAAAGTTGTGCCCTGAACAAAAAAAAAAAAAACACAAACAGCTGATTGAAAATATCATGAAAATTGACAGTTATACAGTGGTGCTTGAAAGTTTGTGAACCTTTTAGAATTTTCTATATTTCTGCATAAATATGACCTAAAACATCAGATTTTCACACAAGTCCTAAAAGTAGATAAAGAGAACCCAGTTAAACAAATGAGACAAAAATATTATACTTGGTCATTTATTTATTGAGGAAAATGATCCAATATTACATATCTGTGAGTGGCAAAAGTATGTGAACCTCTAGGATTAGCAGTTAATTTGAAGGTGAAATTAGAGTCAGGTGTTTTCAATCAATGGGATGACAGTCAGGTTTGAGTGGGCACCCTGTTTTATTTAAAGAACAGGGCTCTATCAAAGTCTGATCTTCACAACACGTTTGTGGAAGTGTATCATGGCACGAACAAAGGAGATTTCTGAGGACCTCAGAAAAAGCGCTGTTGATGCTCATCAGGCTGGAAAAGGTTACAAAATCATCTCTAAAGAGCTTGGGCTCCACCAATCCACAGTCAGACAGATTGTGTACATATCTCATTTTCTTCCACTTATCCGGGGCCGGGTTACAGAGGCAGCAGTCTGAGCATGGAAGCCCAAACTTCCCTCTCCCCAGACACCTCGGCCAGCTCCTCGGGAAGAACACTAAGGCGTTCCCAGGCCAGCCAAGAGACATGGTCCCTCCAGCGTGTCCTGGGTCTTCCCCGAGGCCTCCTCCCGGGGGGACATGCCTGGAGCACCTCCCCAGGGAGGCGTCCAGGAGGCATCTGAAAGAGATGCCCGAGCCACCTCAGCTGATTCCTCTCGATGTGGAGGAGCAGCGGCTCTACTCCGAGCTCCTCCCGAGTGACTGTGCTTCTCACCCTATCTCTAAGGGAGCGCCCAGCCACCCTGCGAAGGAAACTCATTTCGGCTGCTTGTATCCGTGATCTTGTTCTTTCGGTCATTACCCAAAGCTCATGACCATAGGTGAGAGTCGGAACATAGATTGACTGGTAAATCGAGAGCTTTGCCTTTTGGCTCAGCTCCTTCACCACTACGGCTCGGTAAAGCGACCGCATCACTGCGGAGGCTGCACCGATCCGCCTGTCGATCTCACGCTCCATCCTTCCCTCACTCGTGAGCAAGATCCTGAGACACTTAAACTCCTCCACTTGAGGCAGGACTTCTCCACCAACCTGAAAGGCAAGTCACACTTTTCTGGTCGAGAGCCATGGCCTCGGACTTGGAGGTGCTGATTCTCATCCCAGCCGCTTCACACTCGACTGCAAACCGCCCCAGTGCATGCTGAAGGTCCCGGTTTGAAGAAGCCAACAGGACAACATCATCTGCAAAAAGCAGAGATGAAATCCTGTGGTTCCCAAACAGGATTCCCTCTGGCCCCTGGCTGCACCTAGAAATTCTGTCCATAAAAATTCTGAACAGAACTGGTGACAAAGGGCAGCCCTGCCGGAGTCCAACATGCACTGGGAACAGGTCTGACTTACTGCCGGCAATGTGAACCAGACTCCTGCTCCATTCGTACAGGGGCTGGACAGCCCTTAGCAAAGAGCCCCGAACCTCATACTCCCGAAGCACCCCCCACAGGTTACCACGAGGGACACGGTCGAATGCCTTTTCCAGATCCACAAAGCACATGTGGACTGGTTGGGCAAACTCCCATGAACCCTTGAGCACCCTGTGAAGGGTATAGAGCTGGTCCAGTGTTCCACGACCAGGACGAAAACCGCATTGTTCCTCCTGGATCTGAGGTTCAACTATTGGCCGAATTCTCCTCTCCAGTACCCTGGAGTAAACCTTCCCAGGGAGGCTGAGAAGTGTGATTTTTCCCCTATAATTGGAGAACACTCTCCGGTCCCCTTTCTTAAAAAGAGGAACCACCACCCCGGCCTGCCACTCCACTGTCTCCAACCGCCACGCGATGTTGCAGAGGCGTGTCAGCCAAGACAGCCCCACAACAAACATCCAGAGGCTTGAGATACTCGGGGCGGATCTCCTACACCCCCGGTGCCTTGCCACCGAGGAGCTTGCAAACCACCTCAGTGACTTCGGCTTGGGTAATGGACAAGTCCACCTCTGAGTCATCAGCCTCCGCTTCCTCTGGAAGACGTGACGGTGGGATTGAGGAGATCCTCGAAGTATTCCTTCCACCGCCCGGCAATGTCCCCAGTTGAGGTCAACAGCTCCTCACCTGCACTGTAAACAGTGTTGGCAGAGTACTGCTTCCCCCTCCTGAGGTGCCGGATGGCTTGCCAGAATTTCCTCGAGGCTGACCGATAGTTCTCCTCCATGGCCTCACTGAACTCCTCCCAGTTCCGAGTTTTTGCCTCCGCAACTGCCCGAGCTGCGGCACGCCTGGCCTGCTGATACCCATCAGCTGCCTCAGGAGTCCCGGAGGCCAACATGGCCCGATAGGGCTCCTTCAGCTTGACGGCATCCCTTACTTCCGGTGCCCACCACCGGCTTCGGGGTTTGCCGCCACGACAGGTGGCCACAGCTCCGAACAGCCACGTCGACAATGGAGGCAGAGAACATGGTCCACTTAGACTCGATGTCTCCCGCCTCCCTCGGAAGCTGGGAGAAGCTCTCCCGGAGGTGGGAGTTAAAGACCTCCCCGACAGAGTGCTCGGTCAGACGTTCCCAGCAGACCCTCACCATACGTTTGGGCCTGCCAGGTCTGCCCGGCTTCCTCCTCCGCCAGCGGATCCAACACACCACCAGGTGGTGATCAGTTGACAGCTCAGCCCCTCTCTTCACCCGAGTGTCCAAGACATGGGGCCGGAGATCAGATGAAGCGACAACAAAGTCGATCATCGACCTCTGACCTAAGGTGTCTTGGTGCCACGTGCACTTATGGACACCCCTATGCTCGAGCATGGTGTTTGTTATGGACAAACCATGACTAGCACAGAAGTCCAATAACAAAACACCACTCGGGTTCAGATCAGGGAGGCTGTTCCTCCCAATCACGCCCCTCCAGGTGTCACTGTTGCCGCCTACGTGAGCGTTAAAGTCCCCCAGTAGAACAATGGAGTCCCCAGTCTGAGCACCTCTCAGTACCTCTCCCAGGGACTCCACGAAGGCTGGATACTCTATACTGCTATTCGGCCCGTAGTCACAAACAACAGCAAGATCCCACTCCCCGACCCGAAGGCGTAGAGAGGCGACCCTCTCGTTCACTGGGGTAAACTCCAACACATGGCGGCTGAGCTGGGGAGCTATAAGCAAGCCCACACCAACCTGCCGCCGCTCACCGTGGGCGACTCCAGAGAAGGCAAGGCAAGTTTATTTATATAGCATATTTCATACACAATGGCAGTTCAATGTGCTTTACAGAAGTAAAAACAAAAACAGTAAACAATAGAGAAATAAAATTACATAAAATAATTTTATCTTTATTCTAAAATAATTAATTAAAAGAATTAAAAGAATTAAAAGAAAATAATAAGAATTAAACAATAGTAGAAATAAAATATTAAAATGCCAAAAAGAAAAAGGAGAAAGAGAAAGGGGAAAAAAAAACTAGCAGAATAAAATAGAATAAAGTTAAAGTAAATTTAAAACATGCAGAGAAAGTAAAGATTATAAAAAATGTAAAAATATTAATTATTTAACAGAAAGCATCTGAAAACAACTTGGTCTTTAACCTAGATTTAAAGCTGCCAACAGCAGGAGCATTTTTAATGTCCTCTGGCAGTTGGTTCCATAGCTGCACTGCATAGTAGCTAAAAGCTGCTTCACCACACTTTGTTTTAACAACTGGTTTTAATAGTAAATTTTTCTGTTGCGATCTGGTAGATCTGATTGGGTTAGGCCGCTGCAACATATCAGAGAGGTAATTGGGCCCTGTACCATTTAGAGATTTGTACACCAGCAGCAATGCTTTAAAGTCAATTCTGTAGCTTACTGGAAGCCAGTGAAGGGACCTTAGAATTGGAGTAATGTGCTCTGTTCTTTTTGTTCGTGTGAGAACCCTCGCCGCTGCATTTTGAACCAGCTGAAGTCGTTTGATGGTCTTTTTTGGCAGGCCTGTGAAAAGGCCATTGCAGTAATCAACCCTACTAGAGATGAAGGCATGTATTAGTTTTTCCAGATCATGTTTTGACATAAGTCCTCTTAGTTTGGAAATGTTTTTTAGGTGATAAAATGCCGTTTTAGTGATTGCTTTCATGTGACTGTCAAAGTTTAGCTCGCTGTCAATGAAAACACCAAGATTTTTAACCATTTCTTTAGTTTTAATCCCTTTTGTGTCAAGAATAGTGGTAATCCTGAGTCTTTCATCTTTTTTTTCCAAATAGAATTACTTCTGTTTTATCTGTGTTCAGCTGAAGAAAATTTTGTGATATCCAGCTATTGATTTGATCGATACACTGGTAGAGACATTCAAGGGGGGCATAATCATTTGGTGATAGAGCAAAATAAATTTGGGTATCATCTGCATAGCAGTGATACAAAATTGAATTTTTATTGATAATTTGCCCAAGTGGGAGCATATAAAGGTTGAAAAGTAATGGTCCAAGAATCGACCCCTGGGGGACACCACAGGTCAAGGGCATTGACGTTGAGGAACAATTTCCCAGGGTAACAATGAAGCTTCTATCTTTTAAGTATGATTTTAACCAATTGATAACTTTACCAGTCAATCCAACCCAGTGTTCAAGTCGATATAGCAGTATGTTGTGATCAACAGTATCAAAAGCTGCACTGAGGTCCAGTAATACCAGGACCGATGTTTTGCCTGCATCAGTATTAAGACGTATGTCATTTATAACTTTAATCAGCGCTGTTTCAGTGCTATGATTGGCACGAAATCCTGACTGAAAATTATCAAAACGGCTGTTTGATATCAAGAAGGCAGTTAATTGATTGAAGACAATTTTTTCCAGGATTTTCCCGATGAATGGTAGATTTGATATTGGCCTGTAATTATTTAACACTGAAGGATCCAGATTATTTTTAAGAAGGGGCTTTACAACAGCTTTTTTTAGGGACACAGGAACAACACCAGTCTCCAAGGATGTATTTATAATTTGAAGCACATCTGTAATTATAAGATGAAGAACAGACTTAAAAAAGTTGGTGGGCAGAATGTCCAGTTCAGATGTTGAGGAACTGAGATTTTGTACAGTTTTTTCAAGAGTCTCATAATCAATTAAACAAAATTCTGACATTGTGTTAAAGTTATCTATCTGTGTCATTGGCGATTGCAGTTTTTCAATTTTTTGCAACTGAGATAGATTATGAGAAATATTCTGCCGTATTTTATCAATTTTACCTTTGAAGCAGGATGCAAACTCATTGCATTTATTAACTGAGAGAAGTTCAGGTGCTAATTGTGGTGGGGGATTTGTTAGCTTCTCTACTGTTGAAAATAGCACACGGGCATTGTTCATATTCCTGCTGATGATATTGGAGAAGAAAGACTGTCTTGCTTTACGAATTTCATAATTATAATTACAAAGCATCTCTTTATGGATTTGATAATGGATGTGAAGTTTAGATTTGCGCCATTTTCTTTCAGTCTTTCTATATTCTCTCTTTAGCAGTTTAACAGCCGGGTACTGCTTCCATGGTGCTTTCTGCTTATCATTGATTCTTTTGATTTTGAATGGAGCAATATCATCCATAATTTGGGTCATATTTAAATTAAAAAATTCCAGTAAATCATCTACAGAGTCTGACATTTTGGTTGAGTTCTGAGAGAGAGCTTGCTTAAAAAGAGCACGTGTTGTCGTTTATGACTCTCCTGCCTATAGTCGTTGAGCTATTCTGAATGTGAGGAGACATAGAAACTTCAAAGAAAACACAGAAATGATCAGATAAGGTCAGGTCAACAACAGTATAAGAAACAGTAAGACCCTTTGTGATGACGAGGTCAAGAGTATGACCACGAGAGTGGGTCGGCCCCTGTACATGTTGTACTAGGTTAAAGTTATCAATAATTGCAAATAGTTCTTTGGCATAAATGTTATCAGTATTATCTACATGCAAGTTAAAATCCCCAGATATAATAAGACAATCAAACTCTAAGCAAATGACTGATAACAATTCACCAAACTCTTCAAGAAAGACTTTGGCTGAATGTCTCGGAGGCCTGTAAATAGTTAATAATAATATGTTAGGAGAGCATGTAACAAGTGCACATAAGTGTTCAAAGGACATAAAATCACCAAGTGAGGATTGTTTACATTGAAAAGAGACTTTGAATATATTTGCGATCCCTCCACCTTTCCCTTGTCGGGTAACATTCAAAAAAATTAAAATTTGGGGGAGCTGCTTCGATAAGGGCGGTAGCACTATTTGCTTGATCCAGCCAGGTTTCGGTTAGAAGCAAAAAATCAAGATTGTGTTTACAAATAAGATCATTAATTAAAAATGACTTGTTTAAAAGTGATCTAATGTTCAAAAGGGCTAGTTTTACAGTAATATTTGGTTGTGCACTCTGATGCTGTTTTAAAACAGGAAGGAGATTAGATTGGTTCACCCCCAGGGTTAAATGTGCTCTGTTTTCTGTTTCTTATCAACACAGGAATAGTGTCAACATCGGATCCCTGCTTTTTTCTACATCCATTTGCAGGGACCCAGAGTACATCAAACAAGACTTTCTAAATGTTCCATTTGGTTTGAGGGTGAAAGGACTGGAGATGACATGTATCTTTTGGATGGTGAAAAAGATTTGTAGCCAGCTGAAAGTCCTGGACGAACACAATTTTGATGAACTGGGTACACTGCTTGTCGCGACAAATTTGGGCTGGAAAAAGAGTGTAGCCATAGGAAGCAATTTTTTCATGCTATTTGGGAAATCCATCCGAGGAGAAGTGAAGTGAAGTGGAGTCGTCTGTCCTTGAATGTTGGGAGGCCTGCAAGTCAGATGTTTGTGTGTCCTTGATGACGACTTGCAAAGATGATTGTTTAGGCTTTGTAACTATGTCAGTCTGCGACATCTTATCAACTGTTTTCCTCGGTGCTGGCTGAGAAAAGATTGCAAGTGAAGTGGAGAGTCCAGCCCCTCTCGAGGAGCTGGGTTCCGGAGCCCAAGCTGTGCGTGGGGGTGAGCCCGACTACCTCTAGCCGGTACCTCTCAACCTCCCGCACAAGCTCAGGCTCTTTCCGCCCCAGCGAAGTGACATTCCATGTCCCAACAGCTAGCCGCTGTGTTCAGGGATCAGGTCGTCGAGGCCCCTGCCTTCGACTGCCGCCCAATCCACAGTGCACCAGTCCCCTACGGCTACCTCTGTGGGTGGTGAGCTCACAGGAGGTTGGCCCCACGTCACCGCTTCGGGCTGAGCCTGACCGGGCCCCGTGGGCAAAGGCCCAGCCACCAGGCGCTTGCATACGAGCCCCAACCCCGGGCCTGGCTCAAGGGTGGGGCCCCGGCTGCGCCATACCGGGTGATGTCATGGTCCTTGATTTTTTTTTTAAATTTCCATAAGGGGTTTTGGTGAACTGCTTTTGGTCTGGCCTGTCACCTATGACCTGTCTGCCTTGGGAAACCCTAACAGGGGCATAATGCCCCTGACAACATAGCTCCTAGGATCATTCAAGCACACAAACTCCTCCATCACAATAAGGTGGCAGTTCTAGGAGGGGAGATTGTGTACAAATGGAGGAAATTCAAGACCATTGTTACCCTCCCCAGGAGTGGTTGACCAACAAAGATCACTCCAAGAACAAGGCGTGTGATAGTTGGCGAGGTCACAAAGGACCCCAGGGTAACTTCTAAGCAACTGAAGGCCTCTCTCACATTGGCTAATGTTCATGAGTCCACCATCAGGAGAACACTGAACAACAATGGTGTGCATGGCAGGGTTGCAAGGAGAAAGCCACTGCTCTCCAAAAAGAACATTGCTGCTCATCTGCAGTTTGCTAAAGATCACGTGAATAAGCCAGAAGGCTATTGGAAACATGTTTTATGGATGGATGAGACCAGAATAGAACTTTCTGGTTTAAATGAGAAGTGTTATGTTTGGAGAAAGGAAAACAGTGCATTCCAGCACAAGAACCTTTTCCCATCTGTGAAACATGGTGGTGGTAGTATCATGGTTTGGGCCTGTTTTGCTGCATCTGGGCCAGGATGGCTTGCCATCATTGATGGAACAATGAATTCTGAATTATACCAGCGAATTCTAAAGGAAAATGTCAGGACATCTGTCCATGAACTGAATCTCAAGAGAAGGTGGGTCATGCAGCAAGACAACGACCCTAAGCACACAAGTCGTTCCACCAAAGAATGGTTAAAGAAGAAGAAAGTGAATGTTTTGGAATGGCCAAGTCAAAGTCCTGACCTTAATCCAATGCAAATGTTGTGGAAGGACCTGAAGCGAGCAGTTCATGTGAGGAAACCCACCAACATCCCAGAGTTGAAGCTGTTCTGTCCGGAGGAACGGGCTAAAATTCCTCCAAGCCGGTGTGCAGGACTGATCAACAGTTACCGGAAATGTTTAGTTACAGTTATTGCTGCACAAGGGGGTCACACCAGATACTGAAAGCAAAGGTTCACATACTTTTGCCACTCACAGATATGTAATATTGGATCATTTTCCTCAATAAATAAATGACCAAGTATAATATTTTTGTCTCATTTGTTTAACTGGGTTCTCTTTATCTACTTTTAGGACTTGTGTGAAAATCTGATGATGTTTTAGATCATATTTGTGGCAGATCACAGAATCCAGGGACACATGTCGGCCCGGGGGCATTTTGAGTTATTGACAGATTCAGAAAGTACAGTTTCTAAGCTTTCCAATGATGCCTTCCATGTGGAGATCTGACAATATTTGAAGAATGTGTGGCCTTTTGAAAGTGTATACCTCTTAAAACAGAAAAGGGAGAAAATCGCCCTCAAAGTTTTCTATCTCAGCTACTCTGGCACTGGCGGCTCGTTAATAGGGGCGAGTTGGGCGACGCACTCCCAAACAGGGAGGGAGATTTTTTTTTTTTTTTAATCTACTCCTACTACCAACAGTAATGTCATTGTCCAATCAGGCTAAGGTCGCGCCTGGTGTAGCCACGCCCTTTTTGGGCGATTTCTGTCAGGTTCAGATTTGCCCCAAAATCTCCCATTGACACTAATGGTACGTACGTTTTTTTTCAAAAATCATGCTCCCAATGCATTTTCTATTAGGTTTTATGTGCTCGCACAAGCAGCGTGCTTACGTCATACGCCTGTTGCGCCGCGCAAGTGTTGCCAGATTGGTTTTAAGTGCATTTTGGCGGGTTCTGAACATAATTTTGGGCTGGAAAACGCAACTTGCGCGGGATATGTGTGAACATTCTATGAAGATGGCGGCGAGTGTTGAGTGCAACAATACGATAGCGTCTCTGAAAGAAGTTCCCTTTAGTCGTCGTACCAATGTGGAGAAAACGGCAATCAAACAGCTAGGACCTCCTAGACCGAATTTAAACATCAAGCAAGTGTCTACGAAGCGGGAGAAGACCTACTCAAGAGGTTTTAACAAGAACTGGTACCACCGGAAAACTTGGCGAGCTGGCTGTGATGTAGTCAGTGCTCTTTTTTGCTACCCTTGCGTTCTGTTCCACCCTGGAAGTAGCACAGCAGACGGTACAGTGATATCTGATATTTGAATTTACTAGGCAAAAGGTTTTGTGCGTGTGTGTTACCAATGGCAGTTGTTTTACCAATGTCAGTTTAACATTGCCATGCTTGGAATATTTCAGTAGCATCAAGTTCTCTCTGACTTGGTGTAAATTAAGCATATTTTCAGTTTTTATATATTGTACAGTATGTGTTCATTGGAGCCAGCAGCACCTTTACCTTTTTTCCAACTTGTTAAGCCAAGTTGCACTTACTACAAAACCTTGTGTAACCTTGTGTGTATATAGCTAAATAACTAAAGCCTTTTGTGTTCATTGACATGCTTGTAATACTTTAAATTTCCTTTTAAGGCATGGCTTTCTGGAGGAATTCTTGGGGAAAAAAACTGCAGAATTTATTTAGAATTATTTGTTGTTAAAATGGTGCAATTCCATATAAAAAAAACACAATTAAGCTGCACATGTTTGTTTGATGGTTATGCTTTTCTTTATCTTTTTCAAAACTTAAACACTTTTGGATTTATATCCTGCCACTTTAATTGCATTCTTTAGAATTGAAGAAATTTGAATATGTTTATAATTAAGAATTTGTGTCTACTTATTATAGAATTCAGGAATAATATGAGAAAATAAATGAGTAATGTAATATTAATTGATTGTGATGCCAAATGTTTTGCTTTGAAGGCTTCACAATGAATCTTCCTTAGTTTTAGCCTGGCAAGCCAGACTAAATGTGAATATTTGCCACTCGTAGGCAAAAATATTTTTGGCCGATAGGCGGGTGGGTCTAGTTTACTAGGCTACCTTAGTTTGCCACCTTTAACTTTAGTGTTGCCACCTAGTGGAGAGAAGAGATATTGTCTATATTGATATCTGAATTTACCAGGCAAAAACAAGTTCGGCCAATTGATTTGCTACCTAGGTCAATTTACTTCAGTCCTGTGGACATTTACGGTCCGTGTAGACATAACGGGGGAAAATTGCCCCCCCTGAAAAAAAATTCAGGAGCCGCCACTGTACTCTGGGTGTAGAATGGTGCTCATTTGCATGACATTAAGGAAAGCCCTACCCCCTACTAGCTAGCACGATACTACTTTCATGTAAACAAAGATCACCACTTCAATTTTCCTTCCATGCAAAGTATGCCCAACACAATTATGAAGTACAAAAATAAGTCCTAAAGTATACTTTAATGTTTTGTGGTTGAAAAATTACTCACACCGTAAGAAAGAAAGATAGCACGATGATGACACAACTAACACAACACTAGTTTCATGTAAAGCCTCGGTCACAACCGGCCGTACAGTACGCACTCCTACAGCCGGTCTACACGCAAAAAACGCAAGAAACACATGGAGAGCGCGCGTGTGAAACGCACGAGAGCGCGCGTGTGAAACGCATGAGAGCGCGCGTGTGAAACGCACGAGAGCGTGTGATGTGCTGATTTTCGAGCCGCAGACCGGCCGCAGAGGTTCTTTGTCATGTCAAACAAACTCTACGGGTGCTTACGGTTTTTTTCAGGTTGCAAGACACATTTACGGACAACGCGCGTCTTTCTCCGTGAACAAAAAAAAAAAACCGCAGCGATTTGGGAAATGCCAAAAATCACACGGCCAAAAAAATCATACGTCCGGTTGTGACCTAGGCTTAACCAAACCCCAACACACTCCATTACATGCAAAAAAATTAATAACCACACAGCCTTAGATTAATAAACTCACCCCATCAGAAAGAGAAACGGCGCCTTGCACACACCAATGCCTCCGATGGAATGTAATCCTAGAACGGTCCGTGTATCATCCGATCATTCAAGTATTCCATTCAATCTGGAAAACGAGGTTGCGGTTTTTTTTTTGCTAGAAAGGGTCATCTCCGATGTAAATACCATGCGTCTGTTTGCGTCGCGGTGTGTCACCTCCTCTGCGCTCTGTTTAGTAACTCATTCCATAGTGAAATCACACGCCTGTATGCAGTTAAGTAGCCATGCGCTCAGCCCGGATCATACAGCTGATTCGCGAAAAAAAAAACAAAAGACTTAAATCATCATGTGAATGGCCCATATGGTAATTTACCCACACCCCCCAGCAGGCTACAATCCTGACAAAAACGAGACAATTTGCAACAAAAAATGTATGCTTTTCCAACAAAACAATCTATTATCTGAAATACTGATTGCATTCTTCAAGATCTCAACTTGCACATGATGGAAAAAAACAAAAATCACAAATTTCGAAAAAAAAATGCTTCTTTTGCGATTATCTTGGATTCGTTTCGGCCGACATGTGTCCCTGGATCCGGTGAGGGGTCACATTTATGCAGAAATATAGAAAATTCTAAAAGGTTCACAAACTTTCAAGCACCACTAAGTAATTTTTGAAAAAAAAAAAAATCCCGTTTTTCAAGAATCATTCCGGATCAATGATCCAGATCAGCACCAAAAGTCATAGCAACGTAATTAATTCCAGAGGTATTCTTCATGTGAAATTTGGTGATTGGCTGAAAACTGAGGGAGAAATAACATCTTAAAAAAAGGTTAGGAGATGATGCTGATGATGATAGTAATAATAATAATAAAGTAGAAAGATCCTGAGTGAGAGGAACAATTTGTGCCAGCGCTGCTAGCACAAATTCATAAAAAAAACAACAACAAGAAGTCATATTAATTGCTGGTTTTTTTTTTTAAAGCGTCAGCACTGACATAGCCATCCAGTCTTACACCAGGACAGTGGAACATCACTAGTTTAAGATTAGTTCTACAAATACTCTTTTTTGTTTTTAACATCATGATTTAATTAAATAACGGTGTTTACTTTTCTCTGATTACTTATCAGGTTAGTTTTCTCCCCTAATGGCCTTTATGAGACTCGAGACTTCCATGGCCAAGTAGTGGAAATTGATTTGTTCGCAAACCGCGCCTGAAAACGAACGCACGACTCCATGACTCGAACGGACGTGCCAGGTTCACGACTCCGGAGAGTTCCCTTTCAAGTAGATACATAAAAATATACTACATCTTTTCTTTGATATATATATTTAAAGCTTTTATCGAAGAATGTGGCTGATGATGCTTGAAGATGATCAATAACATCTGTGTTAATATAAAAAAAAAAAGCACGCGTGCACACAGACATGTGGTATCATTTCATCTGCGGTGTATTGCACTTTGTAAACACATTCCTGAGATGAGCACTTCCTGTATTGGTTGTGACAGGCTGATTATTTTGAACACTGCCTGCCCTGGAGTGTGTGAGCTGTTTGCAAAGCTGCAGTATTGATTGCATCGCTCGTTTCACACATTGTTCCAGCGCCGTAATATCAAATTGAATCGTTTGGATTAGGGTGGTGTGATGCTAGTGTGTGTGTGTGTGTGTGTGTGTGTGTGTGTGTGTGTGTTTCCAGACAACGGGTTTGTGACTATATGAATCACAAACTCCGTCTTAAAATTATCTTCAGCATTGCTACTGTGTGCACAAATTAGATTTTCCAGCTTGTTTTGCTAATTTAGACGTCGCCGTGGCGTTTTTAAAAGAGACAAAGTCACTTAATCTCAGGAGGAAAATGATTTACGTTTGCTTTCCTCTGTAAGAGCGCATGTTTCAATTTCGCTTCGAAGTCTGAGTAGCTTCACTTCACTTTCGACTTTGCGTCGTACTCCGTAAACGTGACTGTCATGTTGCTACGCATAATTAAAAAAAAATTCCATTCTCATTATAACTCAGTAACACGGTGGAAACAGATCACTGCAGCAGATAATTACATCTTCGTACGTCGTGAATATTTGGGTCATGTCTCAAACCGAGGGTGAACAAATAAATTGGTCCTTTTTGTGTCTGTGCTGATGGGTTTCAAAAAATCGACTCCTCCTACGACACGGTTTTAGTTTGCTGTGAACGTATTTCAGTCTGAATCCAACCACCTGCTGCACTACACGTGTCTACCCAGACGTGAACAGTAGATCTTAAGAGGAGATTGTAACTGCTGTTTGTTCTCTGCAGTTCTGTAATCAGCCGATCCCTCGACAGCAGCACAGTGCATCAAATCATACAGATACAAATTAAAAGCTTCAGTTAGTAATGTTCACGAGGTTCAAACATCAGAACAGGAAAAATTGTGATCTCAAAATGAAGTGTGACTTTCTTTCACTGTGGTATGGGTGTTGGTTTGAGCCAGATGGTGGTTGGTGGTTTGAGTATTTCAGAAACTGCTGATCTCCTCCTGGGGTTTTCACACACAACAGCCTCTAGAGTTTACACAGAATGGTGCAGAAAACAAAAAACACTGAGTGAGTGAGCGACAGTTCTGTGGGTGGAAACAAATGCCTTGTTGATAAGAGAGGGTCAGAGGGAAATGGACAGATTCATGGTTTGAGCCGGGGTGGCACGGTGGTGTAGTGGTTAGCGCTGTCGCCTCACAGCAAGAAGGTCCGGGTTCGAGCCCCGTGGCCGGCGAGGGCCTTTCTGTGCGGAGTTTGCATGTTCTCCCCGTGTCCGCGTGGGTTTCCTCCGGGTGCTCCGGTTTCCCCCACAGTCCAAAGACATGCAGGTTAGGTTAACTGGTGACTCTAAATTGAGCGTAGGTGTGAATGTGAGTGTGAATGGTTGTCTGTGTCTATGTGTCAGCCCTGTGATGACCTGGCGACTTGTCCAGGGTGTACCCCGCCTTTCGCCCGTAGTCAGCTGGGATAGGCTCCAGCTGTCTCTAGAGTTTACACAGAATGGTGCAGAAAACAAAAAACATCACTGAGTGAGTGAGCGACAGTTCTGTGGGTGGAAACAAACACCTTGTCGATAAGAGAGAGTCAGAGGAATATGGACAGATTAGTGAGAGCTTTTTTGGCAGGAAGGAAAGACATAGTAACTCATATAATCACTCTTTACAACTGTTGTGAGCAGAAAAGCATCTCAGCATGCAACAGCAGATAGAGCAAGTTCCTATTAAAGTGGCCGGTGAGTGTCTTTTGTCCTGCTTTAAGTGAGAGTCACCTTCTGGTTTTAAACATTTACAGAGAAAATAAGATGCTGTCCAGAGGTTTGTGAAATGCGAGGACAGAACAGCGCAGATAATATCTGAAACATCGAGGGACCCAAACCACAGCGCTTTGTTCAAAGCTGATAATGATTGTTTACTTGTTCAGTTCCGTGTTAATGCACTTTTTTTTTAATAGCCGAGTCAAAAAGGCAACCAAACTAAGAGACTCAGCAAGGGACTGCACGCTGTCAGTGTTGTAGTAATTAACAATTATTTGCTGAAGGTGAAGTGAATAATAACCGAGACGGAGTTGAGGTGCTGTTATTAACTCCTTATTAACCTCGCTTGCTCGGTCTTTACAGGAAAATATCAGGCCAAGGTCTTCACAGGTCCGTACAAAAAGACCTCGGTCTGATATTTTCCTGTAAAGACTGAGCAAGCGAGGCTAATAAGGAGTTTATTATATGGCTTTTTTATTTATTTATTTTTTTTAAAGATATTTTTTTGGGCTTTTTGCACCTTTATTGGATAGGACAGTGTAGAGACAGGAAATGAGCGGGAGAGAGAGACGGGAAGGGATCGGGAAATGACCTCGGGCCGGAATCGAACCCGGGTCGCCCGCATTCATGGTATGGCGCCTTAGCCACCTGAGCCACGACGCCCCCGGCTTTTTTATTTCTAAGATGAAAATAGATGCTTATTATAATGAGGCGTGACGGCGCTTTCAGCCACATCATATTTGTAACGTAGTTGAGTCACGCATGCAGAATAAACAGCTAGCGGTTTCAAAACTGCATTGCGGTTCGCGGTTTCTGAACACTCTTCATTGCTCATTTCTTGACGAACTCGGTGACTCTTATTTGTGTTTTGTGTTTCGGCCGTTTTTGATTTCCAGTAAATGTTTTTATCCCCCGCTGGCCAAAAGGCCCAAAAGGGGATTATGTCGTGGCGATGGCTGTCTGTCCCAGGAAGGGTGCTCACCTTCTGAAATAAACTCCTCTCACAATTTTTGGAGGAATTTCACGAAACTTGTCAGGATTCTTTATCTGTCGGTAATATGCATGTGGGTCTGTCTCAGAAACTGGGTACTGTGGGGGTACTCAGTCAATAAACTATACGGTTTTGAATGGTGATGTTGGTTTTAATTTGAAATAAAATGATGAAAGAAATAATACAGATAAAACTAAATCTTTGATGTGAATATTCAGAATTTGGCAAAAATTCTGCAAATTTGTGGAAAAATGGCGGCTTGATCTGGGACATGATAAATGGTTGACTACATCGCGTTCCCTTCAAAAAGCCTGTAGTCCACTGAAAAGTCTACAGTTATCACTAATTGTATTTTAAGTTGTAACTTTATCCACCTAAGGATTGGTGCGCTCACAGAATAATCATAACCGTAATAAAACATCATGCAATATATTTCATCACCGTCGTAACTCCATTTTCCGCAAACCCAAAACCAATACGATCGTGTGTGTTTTGATCTAAACGGAAAGCCTCAGGGTCGAGGTCACGACCTCACCAAAAGTAGTAACTTAAAATCACTACGCCATATAAACATTTAGTAATAAATCTGCGATTTTGTTTTTTAAAACGAAAGCTGAAAGTTAGGTATAGAATATGTTTCTTACAGAATATGTTACGATGGTAGCTGGTCTTGTATGAATTTCTGAGCTATAAAATGAGTTGTGGTCTGTTTTTTACCGTAGCGTGTTATTTGTGTGCGGGGAAGCACACACATTAACAATTTGCATGTGTAGAATGGAATTTTCCACTCCAGCAGTTAGAAGTTGATCGTGCTTCCATTTGCGGTCTCTGTTACGCGGGTGATCTGTTCGGACGTTATCACTGAAAAGGTGAGTTTTGACAGTTTTATTTTGTTTTAGTCTTGCAGTATAAGGCAACAGAATGTTTCTTTTTCATCTTACTTTCATATTTCGTAGTGTTTGCGTATTTTTGGCCAATATTTTGCAACCATGGTCAATTTAGATTGAACTTTTGATAGAATCTACGGCCAGTCGCTCCGCCCGGTGCGGTAGTGATGTCCCGTTGCTCGCACGCCGCAGCAGAGACCCACGCGACCTTCAGCCGGTACAGTCGCTGTTCTTTTACCACCGCCGTTATTCTCATCTTTCCGGTGTGTTCTTGATTTTTCCATCGTGTCCTATTTTGCCATATCAAATACCCAAAATGTATCATATTATTCATATTTAAGTGAATAATCAATTCAGTCATCATAACTTGGCATTTTTAACCCACGCAATCAAAAAGAGGAAATTTATTCAATATTTTCACTCATCTGTGAAGGAGCGGCTTTAATTCTTCATGATGGAGTTATTTTATATGGAAATCAATTTTACAAAAGCATTTGAATTGTAATTAAAAAAAAATTCCACAGTGGAGGCCAGATAAAGCAAGACGCTGTCTTTTCTTTTAAGTTCGTTTCTTAAGACACGTATTTTTAAGTATGTTACCTCGCTTGTTGACAGTTTCGGCGAACACTTCCGCCTTCTTCAAAACGGTCACCAGATGTCGAGTGGTGACGTGCCTTATCAGCTGATGTTACTCTATGGAGGCGTGAACGTCCCGCCCAATTTGACAGGTAGTCCACGCCTCCTGCTGTCAGGTCGCTGCCCCAGGACTGCGCTCCAGGTATGTGACAGCGCGTACGCTCCCTCATCCCGGTTCATGGTCCTCTGCGCCCGCTTACGTATCTCCACTGCCTCCAAAATCCAACGCTGATATCTATTCTCTTCAGCGCGAAAGTTTTGAAGAAGGCGGAAGTGTTCGCCGAAACTGTCAACAAGCGAGGTAACATACTTAAAAATACGTGTCTTAAGAAACGAACTTAAAAGAATAGTTATAATTATCAGACATAATGAATTTTCACTACATAAGACGCTATCTTCTTATTAAACGTGACAAAAGAAACAGTGTTGGGTAAATGCAAAAAAAATAGTAAAATTAGAAAATTTATCTTTTTGACCATAATGTCCCAAATGAGAGAGCAGTTTCTGAGACGGACCCGTATTGTAATTTCATTCAGTTCAGTCACATTTTACCCGAGTTACAGCATCCTTGCCAGCAGGGGATATTGTGCTCTTAGAGAACTCGTTTGGTTTTTTTTTTTGCAACATTGAAAACCGGTGCCTTGGAAAGAAAGTCCATAATCGCCTCTGGGCATTATGGGAAAATGCTGCCCTCCAAGGAGCCAATCAGAGTGCACGATTTTACCGGAAGTACCTTGTGCTATATAATAATCTCTGATATTCACCGAGCCTGAGACAGGTCATTGTATTAGTATAAATACACAAGTGGTTATATTTTTTTCATACATTTTTAAAAAATAATTTATTTCAGTCTTCAAAAGCAGCATGCAAATGTAATAACTTTGCGACGCAGACTTGTCACTTATCTACTCCGAGTCACATAAAATACTTGTTTTGAAATCGATAAAATAAATCACAACTCCATCTTGACTTTGAATAGTTTTAGACCAAACTTCATAACATCTTTATTGCTTTTTATTGCTTTCATCATTTGTAATTCTTCCTCACTTACGGTGACGAAGCGATCGGCCGCCATTTTGCCGAGTCGCTCGAGGTGTTTATCGAGAAATAATCCGAATTTCTCGACCAATCAGAGCACATGATTTCCTTTAATCAGCTCCGTATTTAGTATAAATAGTATTAACGTTCGCCAATAGTGTCATAACTATCGAGGCGTTCTACTTCGTGTAGAGTACAGCGTTTGAGACGGAGCCTTATTCTATACATCCGTATTGGATAAACTCTCAGCGTTCTTCCCTCATTTGAAACGCCTCCTGTCCTTCCTGCACCATCTTGAAGAATAAAGAACAATCCAAATGAAAGCGAACGCTTACAGGACAGGACCGTGTTTTCACTCCGGCTGCACGTGTGTTTATGATGCTGATTAAGCGCGTGGCTCGTGTTTTCAAGGCCATGTAACTGAAAAGCATTCATATATCCTCATTACAAAACAAAAGATTTATGCCCTGCCATGTTTTAGTTGGTTTTTAATGAACGGAACAGCAGCGTACAGGAGCGCGGTATATGATGGTGATCGATATCTTGGCCTTATATCACAGAATGATGTGGGCTGTAGCGCGCTCGTAATTGGAAATTGAAATGAGCTTAAATCGCCTCTAAAACATCAATAAGTGCTTGAAAGTTCTTGCTGGAGGTAATGTGCAGTTCTGCTGTACTCAGCATGCCATGACTGGATGGACCTTGCAGAGATGATTTGCTTTGTCCTTTGCACGTCTTGAACAGTCGGGTACGTGGGTCAGTGGTTGGACGTGTGCTTTAAGAGTTCGGGGAGTTTAATCCGTGAATAAACAAACTGTTTAACGTACGGTATTAAGAGGGGGTTACACAGTGGGTACACGCATGAGGGGGAAAGGGTACTAAACTGGAGCATTCCTTCGTGATGGAGTGGTGCGATCAGTGGTACCTTTAGGAGGTTTGTTTGTTTTAATTAGAAAGCTATACATACAGCGCCACCGGATCACCCATTATGTACCTTAAAGCGAGACGGCCTTTCCGTTTCATAAAATCGGTGAAATTTAGTTCCGTCTGAAATGTGCTCATTGTGATGTGTTTATTTCTGTAATATCTCACAATATTATTAATATCTCCAGGTTTACCACCACCTTCTTCTTTTGGGTTTTACGGCAGCTGGCATCCACAGTGTTGCATTACTGCCATCTACAGGTTTCCCTTTGAGCGTGCACTGACAGTTCCATCATTCTGTCGCTAAACGAACAGCTGATCACACCGAGGTGCTCGCTGAGCGCCCATATTTATTAGTTTGGTTCTGCGTTTCCTTTCCTTCGTATATAACATGACGTCTTTTCTTCTCGCTTTCTTTCCGTTACTGTAGTCGCTCTTTCACGTTTCATTTGCACACTCGCGTCCTCCATTTTTCTCTCCTGTTTCAAATTTGTATCCCACAATGCCTTGTGTGAACGGGGAAAGCCCACCACGTGATGCATGACGTAGTATCTTGAATTGAGTCATGGTGAAGCAGGAAAAAATAGCAGAGAATTTAGGGCCACGTGGAGATAAATTCATTAATTGTTCTATTTAAAAAAAAAACTAATAAAATTGGAAGTCTGTGATTCGAATTCAGTAGCTTTTGGTCACTAAACAAAAATAACTGGGTGTCGAGGAAAATTCTTTTTATGACCTGTACTTGAAAAATCTGAAAGGCAGTCTAGCTTTAAATCATTATCGGCATACTGCATCAAATTTTCCAGGTGAAACGGACGTATTCAAGGTCGACAAGGAACGAGAGGTTTGGGACCCTTTTCCGCTGAGAGGACACTGCTTCTCTTAGTATAGCTCTGAGTTGAGTGCAAAAGTTTGTGCACCTGTAGCACAAAATGGTGCATTCGAATTGTAGATTTCACAGATGTTCCTTCTTTCACACTGCAAATAAGGTGTGGGTTTTTATTTTTTTAATAAAGTGAAACATTTACATCATGTCAAAGGCTTCAGAATGTGATATGAATATTCTCTATTGACATCTATACTTGCTGTTTGTTCTTACAACAGCTCGCGAAGCTCTCTTAAATCATCAGTTTTAAATTTTACACTTCTTGACACAAGGTGAGGAGCTTAAAAAATAACTTTTTTTTTTTTTTTAAAGTTTTGAAATGAGAAAGAAATGGATCTGATGAGTATCGGATGACACTCAAGGTTTCATTCTCTGTATCGGAGAAGAAAAAGTGATGCAGTATTTCTAGTTAATGAGTGCTAAAAAAAAGTGCTCTTCAGTCTAAATTTTTTTTTCTCTGCGTCTTTATTCTAACTTTTGTCCCCACTCAGTAACCATGGGGGGTGTAAACTTTTGCACACCTTTTTTTGTTTTTTTAAATAGTCGCTTTAATGTGATTGAAACTTTACCCTGTGTGTTTCATTCCAAATGATACAATGGAAGTATCCCTTTTCATATATACTCACTAGCCACTTTATTAGGAACACTCCTACATCCACCTGCTGTTTGTTTTCTGCAGTTCTGTCAACAGCAGCACGACGCGTCAAATCCCGCAGATACAAATCAAGAGCTTCAGTTAATGTTCACAATGTTCAAACATCAGAACGGGAAAAATTGTGATCTCACAGTGAAGTGTGACTTTCTTTCTTTCACTGTGGTATGGGTGTTGGTTTGAGCCCGATGGTGGTTGGTGGTTTGAGTATTTCAGAAGCTGCTGATCTCCTGGGGTTTTCACACACAACAGTCTCTAGAGTTTACACAGAATGGTGCAGAAAACAAAAAACACTGAGTGAGCGAGCGACAGTTCTGTGGGTGGAAACAAACGCCTTGTTGATAAGAGAGGGTCAGAGGGAAATGGACAGATTGGGTCGAGCTTTTTTGCCAGGAAGGATATAGTAACTCATATAATCACTCTTTACAACCGTGGTGAGCAGAAAAGCATCTCAGCATGCAACAGCAGAAGAACACATTGGGTTCCACTCCTGCAGCCAAGAACAGGAATCTTAGCATCAACAACAAGTTCCTATTAAAGTGGCCGGTGTGTGTGTGTGCGTGTGTGTGTAATATTGTATCCTTTTAGTTAATTTGACTGAAGGGGACGAATCTGATGTTCATGCTGATGTGATGTGTTTTGATGTCCCGTTCAAAATTGTTTCTTTTTCAACGCCAGAGTTAAGAATTTTTCATCTGCCTTGTGTGTATATTGATGTATATGAGAGAGAGAGAGAGAGAGAGAGAGAGAGAGAGTTTATTTTTATTTTTCCCCTCCTTCACATCCCAGGAGATATCGATCTTGCCTTCATCAGGATTCTGGTCCAGCTTTGGCCTGTCGTCTCTCCGTGTCACCTACAATAGAATGTGTGCTCGTGACCGCTCTGCTGCATTCACACAGAATTGCTGCAATGTGCCAAAATTAGCCACGCCAATTACCTGGACCAGATCTGCTGCACTCCTGATAGCATGAGTCCATGGCTGCTGTTCACTTCGGATATTCAGGGGTTCTCCTCCTCCTTCTTCTCCTCCTCCCAGCACATTGTTTTCTGTCAGGATTCCAAGCTTATAGCTCTGTTTATAGCACAGTTATCCATCTCTCTCTCTCCTTCCTTCCTTCCCTCTCTCCTTTCTCTCTCTCTCACATTCCTTCCTTCCCTCCTCTCTCTCCTTCCTTCCCTGTTTCTTTCTCTCTCTCTCTCTCTCTGTTTCTCAACAGCATGTAGATGCTGTAAAGTACAGCACTGAAATGATGGTGCGCTTTTATAAAATGCTTAATTTGTTTTTGCTTTTGCTTTTTACCATTGAAATAATGTATTTATTTATTTAACTGTAGTTGGGACGGGTTTCCCTGTTTATGAAGAGCTCATTTTCAAGAATATCTTGTTGATACAGTGATCCCAAGATCCATAATCTACTTAGTATCAATCACTCGAATGTCACGGAACTTTTTATTCCCTCCACCAAGGGCATTGTTTTCGGTGGTGTCTGTCTGTCTGTCTGTCTGTAAGCAGGGTCATGTAAAACTGACCAAGCCAATTTCCATGAAACTTGGTGGAAGCGGCGGCACGGTGGTGTAGTGGTTAGCGCTGTCGCCTCACAGCAAGAAGGTCCTGGGTTCGAGCCCGGGGCCGGCGAGGGCCTTTCTGTGCGGAGTTTGCATGTTCTCCCCGTGTCCGCGTGGGTTTCCTCCGGGTGCTCCGGTTTCTCCCACAGTCCAAAGACATGCAGGTTAGGTTAACTGGTGACTCTAAATTGAGCGTAGGTGTGAATGTGAATGGTTGTCTGTGTCTATGTGTCAGCCCTGTGATGACCTGGCGACTTGTCCAGGGTGTACCCCGCCTTTCGCCCGTAGTCAGCTGGGATAGGCTCCAGCTCGCCTGTGACCCTGTAGAAGGATAAAGCGGCTAGAGATGATGAGATGAGATGAAACTTGGTGGAAGCGTCGAGCCTAGGCCGGGGAAGAATCCATTATATTTTGGAGTGGATCCGAGTCACGCTAATTAGTTTTTCCTTTCGCTGACTTTGTAAGATATGGTGTTTGGCTTTGCTGGAAGTCTGTGCTCAACATCGTCATACATCTTAAAATCCAGTAGATGGCAGTAAAGTTCAATAGTGATGAAACCTAGCCAGTGTAGAAATACGATGACTCCATATCAGTAATCCTCTGGGATATACATGTCGATAATATTTTTAATAGTTTTGGAAATTTATCCAGATATATAAAGTGGTTGCGGTTGCAGATTTGCATCTCGTAGAAGAGTCGACTTTTGCCCTTTGGCGGAGGTGTGCGCTGTCCGAGTACGTTTCCTGTACAGTTCTATTTGTTAAAGAGCACGCGTTCTTGAATCGTTCTTTATAACGTTAACTAACTGGTGAACTAATTTTAAATGTTAGCTACTTTGGATGGGGTACAGAAGGGCTAAGGGTTGGTTTTTGCTTCAGAAAAGTGTTTCTGTACAGCTGTAAAGGATATTATGTTTTTCATTGCATTGGAAGTCCTTGTAGTTAAACATCGATAGCTGCTGATCTTCACGAGCAACATACTGGCTAAGACGTGTTAGTTTTCACCTAGCGTTGTCCGTACATGTTTTTCTCTGAGCATTTTGCAATGAACTCCTTGTGCTGAGCTTTTTGTTTGCAGTCTGCTTCGCTTCGACTGGCATCATTTAATCAGCAGTCTCAAATATAGTGCTGTCATTTCATGTCGTATGTTTGTTTGCATGCTGGTGTACCATAGGCTTATGTCACATGATGTCAATTTTTTTTTTTTTTAATGCAAGCAAGTTTTACTGTGACCACTTCATGTCGGCGCATCATGGACTGACTCTGAACGATTCGCCGTGCCATAAACTGCTGATCAGTTTCCCTTTCACTGACTTTGACATACGGCGTTTGGCTTTGCTGGAAGTCTGCGCTCAACACCACCATACGTCTTAAAATCCAGTCGATGGCTGTCAAGTTCAATCGTGATGAAACATAGGCAGTGTAGAAATCCGATGACTCCAGATTACAATCCACTATTGACAGGTATCAGTAATCCTCTGGGATACACGTGTAGGTAATTTTAATAGCTTTGGAAATCTATCCAGGCATATAAAGTGGTCACGGTTGCCAGGGCTTTATATCAACTTTTTTGCTCACCGGCCACTGTGGCTAGTGGTTTTCCCGAGTCACTAGCCATTCAGCCTTTTCACTAGCCACAATTGTGTTACTAGGAAATCACAGTTTTTTTTCTTCACCATGATACGTTAAAGTTCGGAAGATCTAGATTTAATTATGAATGGCAGCGTATAATGCATCTCTACAGTAGCACTCAAGTATTCCGTGCTGTTAAGGTCGCTCCCCATATGAAAACATGCAACCAGTTCAGACAAAAATATAAACAGAGTATTCTGTTTATTGAACTCAAATTCAAGCCCCTTACAATATGAAATATCGTATAATATGAAAAATAACATTCAGTACAACTGAACTGATTCTAATATTAAAAGTCCAATTCAAAACATTTACCACTGAAAAACATTTGATGTTTTGATATGCAAGTATTATGTATTATCAAGTATTATTGTGTATATTATGTATTATCTATTAATTTTGTGTGTGTGAACATGTGTAGAGAGAGACATTAAATGTCCTCATTACATTCATCATTAGATGAGTCTGAATGGTCCATGAAAAATGGTCTTCGTGACCTGAGGCTAGAGGTCTGCGTGGGACAGAATTTTCAGTCCCGCTCCCACATTGTGCAGTCCCGCTCCCGCAAAGAATTATGATTTTCAGTCCCGCTCCCGCCCGCGCCTGCCATATTTTGTCCCGCTCCCACCTGCAAATCCCACATGATGCAGATGTTCGCGTTATTTCTCACGAAAGTTCTTGTCATTGGCTTGGGGAATTGTTGTCCTTTAAAGACAGTACATGCATGGTGATTCAGGCCTGACGTACCTGATTTATGGCCGTTGTATGTCAGAACCTTTTGGCATTTATCACAACAAGCAAAGGGCAGCCGATTTCCCTCTGCGTCGTACACAAGTGAGAACGACTTCCAAATGTCTGATTTCAGGACTCTTGACTTTTTAACGGTAAATGTACCTCTTTTTAAAGCAGCACTTACTTCTGAAGCACTGTGAGCTTCACTAGAGGAGCTCTGCTCTTCTGCCATGATCGGAGATCTCAAACACGGAAGAGTGGAAAGGAATCGGAAACGTACGCGAGATTAGACCACATCCGCAAATTTAGGCATCTTAAAATGTTATTAATGCCAAATAAAATATCCAGCACAAATTATATATGATAGACATAAATTAATAATATATAAATTTTATTTTAAACATGTTTTTAGTTAGCGGGACTGCAGCTTATCACCTCTCCCGCCCGCTCCCGCATTGTGCACTCCCGCCCGCGCCCGCAATGAGCTTTCAAAATTTGTCCCGCGCCGCACTGCTTTGCGTCGGGTCCCGCGGGAGTGCAGGGCTCTACCTGAGGCTTCCAGCAGGTCGTAAGTTGATAGCTGGGGCGAGATCAACTTCTTTCCAATCGCCTGAACGTTTCTAAACAGCAGCTCCATCCTCTCCAGCTCAGCCGACTTCATGACAGCCAGGGACTGAAAGCAATGCTGTCCTGTAGTGAACCAGCCGTCTTCGGTGGTTTTGATGTTACAGTACCGATGTGTGCATTTGACTTTTCGTGGTCCTTTATAGTTTCGAGTTTAAAATTGCTGGTGCCCGTCTTTGCCAGACTTTCTACAGTCTTCGCAGTACATGGTATTTTCGGTTTTGCTATGAACTAGCCAATCTCACCCGAACTTCCATTTGTCATTGAATCGTCTTATCTTCCTATTAGCGTCTTGTTCATCTCCATGGCCACAGCCAGCTCTGAGGCCCCCGCGTTCCGGACCTCGGTCATTTTTAAGAGCTAAAAATACATTTGTACACTAAATATTCAACTGGATTAAAAAATAAAGAATAACATTAAAACGTCTCCGTAAAAAGTGCATTGTTAATGATGTTAAACGTTGATTCTGTCTTGTTTGGTGTTTCGTGCGCGCGGCTCTGAGACCAAGAACACAAAAGCGAATGAGCGCGCAACTCGGGGGAGGAACGCAGTGCAGGAGACACGGGGTTTCCATGGGAACCATCAGCGCACTTTCATCAAGCTGTTCAATTTACATTTTCGAAGCAGTGCAGTTGTAGCCTGCCTTGTTTGGAATTTTAAAAATAAATCATTCAATAAGCCAAAGCAACAGAGTGGAAAGTTTCAACTTATGTTTGCCTTGGATAACTTTGCCTAAAACATGGTGGTGTATACTGATTTTTTTTTTTTTTTCCCCAGAATATTTTTTGTGTAGGTGTAATGGATGCCAGATTGTTAATGTATCTTTTGTCCTCATTGCTTTGGCCAGATCAAACCATTAAACAAGCTTAAATTATTCTTACTCTTGCCACATACATGATTTTTTTTTTTCAAAACTGATGATATTCAGTTCAAACACCATTAAAAGTAATTTCAGGAATAGATCTCTTGTATGACGTGTAATTCACCCTCTCATTTAAATATGTCGAACATGTTTCGGCGCGCTTTGCGCATCACGGACCTCGGTGATTTTAAAATGCTGCTCCGGCCCTGATCATCTCTGCCCCTTTTTCCCTGAGCAGCAGGGGTTGAAACTCCAGCTATGTGCCGCCACATAGTGCGCTTGTCAGTCGTCAGCAACTTTGTTGCTTCGTTCATTAACCGCAGGTAACCGTATCACTGATTTTATCCACACATGCAAACTCCTCACCTTTCGGCAAAATTCGCCGTTTTGGTCCCAAAATAGGTCACTTGTGTGAATCGTGTAGATCCGAAGAGTTTTTTTTTGGGGGGGGGGGGGGGGGGGGGCAGGCTACAACGTTATTGTTGCCAAACATTTCACTTACAAGGTTACAGCCAATCGAGATAAACAGTTACTAACACGCGCTTCTTTTCCATTGGAGTTCTGATCAGCTGGTGCGCAACCCACTGCTGGTTGCCAGTCCTCGCTTATGAATATTCCATAGATTCAGACCGCAAAGTCACCTTTTTATAGAGAGATCTGGCAACCTCATCTTGCGACTGGATCTGAACATACCAATGGAACAGTTTCCAGCGTGCTCGGGGGTGAATTTCACATAGGTGATGTCTTTTAAGAAAATTGACAGACAGGGATTGGCCAGGTGTGTCCTCTGGGGTAGGTCTGTTAGATAGCACAGGCAGCAATATATACCTTTTTGTAAATAGCCCACTGTGTTGTACACAGGGGTGAAAATTAACTTCACAAAATATCAAACTTTACCGGCCACTGACAAATAAATGGTACAATTTACCGGCCACTCAACAGTAACTTATTAAGACATGTTTATGGAAAGTTATTTTGTACTGTATTAAATTCAAGATGTCACTGGTTGCAATTTTTTTTGTAACGTAGACTACGAAATGTACTTTTGCGCGCGTGCCGTGTGTCCGTGCACCCTTCTCACCTTTTTCACCCCTGACTAGTTTGCATGCCTGTTACCTGAGCCGTTAACGAACGTTCTAAACAATTCTAACATGTTGTCAGAATGTTTATGCAGGAGCTCTTGGGAGTTGTAGACGCGTAATATTACATTGCAATGCGTTTATTATGTCAGATGCCTTCAGAGAAAACTACAATTAAAATGTATTGTCATACCACAGAATAAACCACCCGCCAAAGTGGCTAGTGGGACTAAAGTCATTACCCGCCAAAGCCCGCCTTTGGCGGGTGGGCGGGTGCTAATGTAAAGCCCTGACGGTTGCAGATCTGCATCTCTCTTGTCTTTGGTGGAGGTCTGCGCTCTTGGAGTGCATTTCTTGTACAATTCTGTGTGTTAAAGCGCACACGTGGTTTTAAATCCTTCTTTATAACGTTAATTGAACCCAGTGTCACGGTAAATGTGTGAATCATTTAAACTAAGAAGCGAAAATATTTTTTCTCCATGCTCGTACCAACTATGATGCCTCATGGCTTACCTTCGAAAGGTAAGCAGTAAACAGGATCGAATTTGCGTTTGAGCGAACTTTTTAACGACTGCTGCAAAGCGTAAAATCCAAAGTAGGAGGACTGCCTCATGCTCTTTCTGTTTTGTTGTACTTTATCACCTGTACTCAGCTGTCTGACTGTGCAGAGGGAGAAGGTTTTCCAGTGAAACATGCCGTAGCAAACTCGCTGCATTGTGAGGATGTAGGTTTAAATGTGAAATGTAACAGTCGTGTCGTTTTCTGAATAATCAAATACTGTTCCAATAATGGCTTGAATAAAATTTTACCTTAAATGCCTCTTTTTATTAAATAAAAGGTTTGTAATAAAGTTAACCCAGAGCAAATCGTTTTGAAAATGTGTCAGAAAGCTGTGCTGTAGTGTTCTCGGACACATATTACCATTTCTGGCCTTTAATAAAGGTATTAAGTTTGTGATTCTTTCATTTCACAGAGATTTCAGTGAAAGTTTCCGTAAATATAAGCTGGACGTTCGTTCAAAGAGCACGTCGTCCTCTGATACTGGTGCTTGTTATCTTTTATATCGAATACAGTATGAGTGCCATTGTAATGATGTGTCTGAGACTTTTTGGATACGTGGCCATAGTTTTGCTTATTTAGCCAAATGACCATAAAGAGTGAGTGTTCAGGTTTCGTCTTTGAGCATGCTCTCCAAGCAAGGCTCTTTCTTCAGATGTTGTCTTGTTATTGAATGTTAATGGGACACCTGGGATGAGATTGATATCTGAGCATCTTGACAAATCCAAATTGAAAGTTATCCTACAACAAACCTGGTGTCAAGTGGGCAAATTTCTGAAAGTCTGCTCGCGTTTTGAATTTCATTGACTCCGACCTTCCAGCAAAGACTGCCCCGCCAATCAATCATAAAGCACATTATTTTATTCAGACACCGCATACTCCCTGGAGCAACCGTTTCAATCAAGCAGCAAGTCATCAATCTGCTGCCCTGCTGTCGAGAGCGACTTGTGTGATGGCCTGGGGATTGTGATTTGTTGAGACAATAGAACTTTTAACCACCACAACCTTCTGGTCTGTTTTGTCTGGCTTTGGGAATAAATCTCAAATAGTTTGGGAGAAACAGTTTACACAGAGAATCGAGGGTGGACTGGTGATGGTGCTTGGCTCCCTACTTACTCTACATTCAACCATCCACTTGGATAAATGAACTTCAGCTTAACCTCTGATAGACTGAGCTTCACTTCTCACTATTAAGATAAGCTTCTCATCAAGATCACCTGTGAGTTCTTGTCCAGCACCTTGTCATCTCATGTAGGGCTGCACAATTAATCGAATTTAATCGAAAATCGCGATTTTGGCTGCCACGATTAAATTAAATGAAAATCGCGATTTATTTCCATTTAAAATGCGAGCTCTGCTGCATATCTGATCAAGCACTTTTTGACCAGTACTCCACCAAACCATTAGGGGGCGAACCGACGCATGTAAGGTTTCATTACTCCGCCTAAATAAGCAAGCAAGCCAGCCAAGTCCGCAGAGCTTCAGTGCAGCGGTTTCTTCTTCAAGGGGTGACGGCGTGAGAGTAGGTAACAGATTGAGGTGAGAGAGAAAAGCTAACTATGTCGGAACAACAGACTATTTAGCACTGGAGGCAATGCTGTGACCTGCCTTCGCTCATGTTTAAAGCCAGAGCATGTTGATAGGCTGCTCTTTCTAGCTAAAAACTTGTAGGCCTCAGTATAATGCTATGTAATTGTTGCAATTGAGTTTTCAGTTCCTTCATCCTTTGGTAATTTCTTGGATAAATTTCATTTATTTGTCATTTGGAAATCAGAATTTCTCTCTTAAATTTCATTCTGCACTGAAAGCTGTTCATATTGTTTGTTTGAATATAGTGAAATAAAATTTAAGTGATTTCCCTAACATCAAGAATAATCGTGATTAATAATCGCGATTTGTAATTTTGATCAAGATAATCGTGATTATCATTTTTTCCATAATCGTGCAGCCCTAATCTCATGGCTGGACTACAGGATCTCTGGACTTTCAGCGTGCTCCATAAACCTGCTGCGGCGTGAATTTGCTTTTTCTGTCATCTACCGAAGCCAAGTTGGTTAAAGCACAAAACAATAAAATGTCTACTATATTATGTTGCATTACTGGTATTTAGCAGACGCTCTTATCCAGAGCAACGTACAACATACCCAGCGCAGACTGGGGACCAGTTAGGGGTTAGTTGTCTTGCTCAAGAGCACTTCATCCATTCCTGCTGGTCCAGGGAATCGAACCAGTGAACTTTTGGTCCCAAAGCTGCTTCTCTGACCATTAGGCCATGGCTTTCTCCATCCTATATGACCAGAGTATGGCGGCGGCTGCTGCTGTCCATTGCTAGTGATGATGACTGCTTCATTAGGATGCGCAGAAACGCAGATGGGCCGCGAGGCCTGCACCAGACTTATTCTCCTTTCCTAATGAAGTGCCTTGCACAGTAAGGTAAGACAAACACTGTCATGCCCCCATCGTGGTGTTGTCTCTAGCGATGAACTAGCTAGTGTTAACCCTCTTCTCATGTTATTTGCCCTGTCGATAGTGGGCGGGGCTTGCCGAGCGATGAACAAGCTTTTTATCTGTAGCCTGTTAACTAAAATGGAGCAGTCGAGCAGTAACGTTAGTCCAACACAGTAGCAGAGCCGCTTTCACATAAAGACAGCAGCAGACACCGTTGGAGTCTTGTTCTCGGACTCGACTTGAAATTTTCTTTAATGGCTCTGATTTGAACACTGGGGACTCAAGACTGGACTCGGACTTGATGTTTAGTGACTCGACTACAACACTGGGCCATTCCTTTCTGTTGCTTCCATCAACCATACCAAGCATGATTATCTTCAACACCCGGTTGTCCTTCACGCTCCACACGTGTCCAAACAGCTGAACGTTCCTCCTCTTGATGGTCGTCATCATCATCCATGTGCACACGCTGCCTGATCTCTTCCTTGGTCACATAAGAGAACCACTTCACATCAAGTCACCTTCTCTAACCTTTCTTTTAGTCTTTGCTCATCATCTTTCTTCAACGTCCAAGTTTCGGAGGCATACAGTAACACGCGGTGGTGGTGTCATCCGGAGACTCTGTTCACCAGCGTTCCACAACTTGTTGAATCCAACCAACACACCATGTGCCTTCTCAATCCTCTCGCAAATTTCCATGCTGCAGTCACCGTCCCATGTGATCAGGCTACCAAGACGCTCAAACTCGTTTACGTTTTCTTGGCGTACACCATTCACAAGTAGCTGCTGTCCAAGGTCCTGCTGCCCCATCACCAGCGTTTTTGCCTTCTTTAAGTTGACTCTGCTCATAATGATTGAGAGACACAAAAGAGTAGTTTTCCTTTTTATATTTTAATGGGGGGGGGAAATGTATCTACTTCATTCCTTATGGAAATCCATCAACGCCAGACAATTCGAAGCTTTTATACAGGCCGCGTTTCCAGACCTGTCCAGGAGCAACGTTGCTAATTCTCCGTTCGCAGCCATGCATTACTATTTGAATATTCTCTCATTAAAGAAGTAGGAAATGTTTCACTTTTTTTTTTTACATTTTGTAAATCAGTGTAAAGTATGGGCAGCACGGTGGTGTAGTGGTTAGCGCTGTCGCCTCACAGCAAGAAGGTCCGGGTTCGAGCCCCGTGGCCGGCGAGGGCCTTTCTGTGCGGAGTTTGCATGTTCTCCACGTGGGTTTCCTCCGGGTGCTCCGGTTTCCCCCACAGTCCAAAGACATGCAGGTTAGGTTAACTGGTGACTCTAAATTGAGCGTAGGTGTGAATGTGAGTGTGAATGGTTGTCTGTGTCTATGTGTCAGCCCTGTGATGACCTGGCGACTTGTCCAGGGTGAACCCCGCCTTTCGCCCGGAGTCAGCTGGGATAGGCTCCAGCTTGCCTGCGACCCTGTAGAACAGGATAAAGCAGCTACAGATGATGAGATGAGTGTAAAGTATAAGCCATTGTATTTAAGGTTGGTTGTGGACCCCTGACCTCTCACCCCTACCTTGAATCCAGGTTTCTGCTCTTTCTATTCGCCATGCCACGTTTTGTTTGATTCTCTGATGGCTCTGAGACACCACTCTACCTCAGCTTATACATTTCAAAAGTGCAACCTCTCATCGCTTTTCCTTTACCTCCTCCTCGCCTCGCCTCCTCAGAACGTTCCGGCTTTGCAAATCCGCATATTGTTACGTTTTTAGATCCAGCCGACTGCGCCTGACTGATACTACACCACCATTTTAATTTCCCTCCCTCTAAACAGGACTTGCTGGGGTTTGATTTGTGCTACTCGTTAGAAGGAGTCCGTGTTTTTTCTCCTTCACTCTGAGGTTGGCTGTAAATGTCTTCTTCAGTTGTAAGTAAACAGCAGGTTTTCAAATAAAAACCCACGGGGTAAAAGAGGTGCGCCGGTAAACACGGGAGCTGTGACCTCGAGCCTGTCAGTCAAACACGGGTGGTTGAAAGGTTTTTCTCGCCGGTGATAAAGATGGGATTTTTGAGAGCATAGCAAGCCCCATGGTTTTATCTGTGTGTTTTATTTTCTGAGTGCTTATGCCACACCCACCGGCTGGTGATTGATCCAGATGTTAGGTGGTTGCCGAGTTCATTTGTGAATTTCCTTCGTTTGGAAACTCCTCCCTCGTCTCTCCATTTTTGTTTTATAAAATTAACCTCCTCTTTCTTCTGTTTCAATTTGTATCACTTTCACCGCAGCTATTACTGAACTTCACATCAAACCAAGAAGAAGTAAAGACATGAGCATGACTCTGAGCCCAAAGCCATTCCCACGAGCTGTGGGGGCATTTCGTCATCTTTCTTCTCTTCATGCATCTTCTCTTGTTGTCTCATCTTCTCTTGTCTTATAATCTCCCCTTTTGTCATTTTCTCTCCTCTCTTTATCTTCTCTTCTTCTCTTCTTATATTTTTCTTGTATTCTCCCCCCTCCTCTCCTCCTTTTCTCATTCTCTTCTCATGATTTCCGTTTGCTCCTCACATCATCTTTCTTCTCTTCATGCATCTTCTTTCATGTTCTCCTCTTCTCTTCTCTCGTATCCTTTTCTCACTTAATTATACCCCTGCTCTTGGGGGGGGGGGTTGGTTATACTGGTTTACCTCTGTCCATCCGTCCGAAACACCCTTTTTATCAGCAACCACAAATCATAACCACTTGGTACCAAACTTCAGCTTGGAGTTCTATACCGTGTTTACCGTCTTCAGGTCTGTCATACATCGACTTCCTGTTTACCGACTGAACGTATTTACGAAACATATAGTGTGGATTTTGACGCTATTTCAAAAATGACGGTTGACCAGGATGCTGTTTGAAATCCCTGGGGAGAGACACTACTCTTTACTTGTTTCAGGGTTCATTATTTGTTGAAGTCAACATTCATAATACTGCAAGTTTCCGATTCCTTCGACTGCTTGCATTCTGATATAAGCAGAGCGGGGGGGGGGGGATACGTAAATGAGCAATAGCTCACATTACGTAAGTGATTACATTACAATACGTAAGT